>NW_018023311.1:0-1372 GCF_002006095.1 Pseudomyrmex gracilis | reverse complement strand
CCCCGGAACGAGAGCTAGGCGCTCCTCGATCCGCGAGATCCTCTAGCACGGTACGGTAGATCTCTTATATTCGGTACGATAACAGTACGAAATTCTCGATTTACAGCTCCTTCAACTCGCTCACCCCTCGCTTTAGGCAGGTCGCTCAGGAAAATCCACACCAAGATGCAATATAGAATGTAATAGCGGTACGAGAGCAAAGAATGCAAGATTAATGCAGCAGCAAGTGAAAAATAAGCTGAAATTATTACGCAGGACGCAGCACGTTACGATAGCGTTAATTCGGAATGCGATATTCGGTACGATATTCGGTACGCGGATTGATACGATACCCGTGCGAAATATGACGATAGCGAAACGATACACTCAACACTTACTTGTGCACGCGAGACGTAAAGAAATAACAAGAATGCTGCTTGGCGCTTTACTGGAACTCCAGGGCTTGAGCTACTCAACAGAGTAATTACGCGACACGCACTTAAACCTACGAATTATCACCACGAAGCCCCGTGGAATCCGATTCTAGTCGCTGCCGAAAACTCTAAGACTATGGCGAAGGTTATGTCCTTGCCGGTACCCAAAACGCGAAATTCAGCGACTAGCCTCGACACGAGACTCGAGTACGCGGATTCGTGGCTCACAAAGTAACGTGGACACCTCACCGTACGTNGTCGTCCTGGTCCATCCCCGTCAACAGATTGGAAAAAGGCTTCTCGAGTAACGATCAATCGTCGGGAGTGTCGTCGGTGCGTCCGTCCGGTTCGGTAGATTGCGACCAAGAGAGCGAGGATTGAGATCGATTCGGGGTCGATGCGTCTGAGCGCGCTAGGATCGCGTAGGGTAGCTCGCGGCGACCAATCAGGTCGCGAGGGGCGCTACATGCGACGCGATGTTCGCGCTCGGCGGCAGGACTCGCGGCCGCGAAATTTGAAGCGAGTATCGGGCCCTTACTGGCGCAAATGTAAGCAGCAGATATGTTTAAGCGCAGAATTCCGCAAATGTACTAGCGATGCAGCATGCAGTANCGTAGCAGGGTCGTAGTTGCAGATTAGCAGTAGAGATGTGCAGCAGGCCTTTCCGAGGTGAAAGGGAAGTTAAAGCTGTTTCCCTCGTCGGGTGTTCGTCTCGCTCCTTCTCAGCGCCAAGGTTCGCTGTCCTCCGCGTTGCCATCTTTCTCGCCGCTGAGTTCGGGAGACTCGCCCCTCTGGTCGTCGTGCGAGTGCCTAGCTGCGACTCCGTGCACACCCTTCTCTCTCGTTTACTCTCGCTTTTACCCAGACTCGATGGTTCCTGATATCTCCTCCAGTAGAGTGTTCTCGATGTGGTGAGGCGCCAAGAGCATACAAATAAAATAATACAAATAAGCAACTAA
>NW_018023310.1:0-13385 GCF_002006095.1 Pseudomyrmex gracilis | reverse complement strand
AATATGCACATCACACGACAAAAAACGTGAATTTCTCACTTCAAAAACTTTATCGTCGCATATTTCTGAAAATCAGAAACAAACAAAAAAAACGTAAAAATACTTTTCTGCTTCTTACGACTGGCTACAAAATCTATGTACTTAAGTCGTCATGGAGAAGGAAGATAAGGGTACTGAAGAATGCAAGATGGCCGTCATGTTTGACAGCTGATTGAGTTGTAAGGTTTTTTTCTTTGTCTGCCTTATTTCGACAGTCAAAAACACAACACTATTTTGGCATATTGGTTTTCGTTTCTTTTAATGTGTGCTTTATGCCGTCAACCGCCATATAATCTTTACTATGCTGAACTGCTGAATTGCTATCTGCGCATGCATCGTCGCGCACGTACATAAGTATATAGGCAATGATTGGATGAACTCTCCTTATCGTCAAAATCAACCAATAAAACCCGCATTCCACAGTACCCCCATTGTACATAAATTTTGTAGCCATTAGGTCTGTTTTTCTTGCATACACTTTATACACTTTAGCGTTTTTCTTGCCGGATGTGACGTTGAGTTACGTCATTACACGCTGTTCTTCTTGAAAGTGTAGTACACTTTAATGACGTAATTTACACGTTTTGTACACCTCCTTGAGAGGTGGTGTAAAGCTAATGTAACGTTACAGCTTTAGTTTTTTGTTTATGTTTTGAATGTCATTTTAGAACTCAGTTGGATGTGATGAGATGTTCATCAAGTGAAGTAATAGGTTATTGTATCAAATTTTACATATATATAATAAGATATATGTTAAAATATGTTAAATTTATTACAATACCATTCTTTCTCAATATCATATAAATTATAAATTCTTTAAATATAGTATTAAATTATATGTGTAGTAATCGATACATCGATACATCGATATCGTTACTACAATCGAATGTCATCCTAGCAATCGATACATAATCATTCAATTATTCTTAACAACTATTCTCTTGTTAAATTATGTATCTTCATTCATTCCAAGTTCATTCCTGTAACCATTCACACGTTTTAATAAACCAACTCAAGTTTTCTTAAAAAGAACAAAGTTAGTTTATTTTGTAAGTGAATAAACATAACAGTTTTTGGCGACGAGGATTATGGAAGGTCTCCGTGAGATATTAACGCCGTTGTTGCAACAGCAACAGCAGCAACAGCAGCAGTTTCAGCAGCAACAGCAGCAATTTCAGCAGATGATGCAGCAGCAGTTTATTGCCCAGCAACAGGAATTTGCGAAACAAATCGCCAAGATTCTCAATGCTCCTTCATCCGCACCTGTAGACCTGGAAACTAAAATAGATGCGTTAGCCAATTCAATCACAGAATTTATTTACGATCCAGAGAATGGTTTGACTTTCGATGCATGATATGTACGTTACCGAGGATTATTTTCCGTTGATGCCCAAGCATTGGACGACGCAGCAAAGGTCAGATTACTCCTACGTAAATTAAGCATGACAGTTCACACGAAGTATGTTAACTACATCTTGCCAAAAGAATATACAGATTTCGATTTTACAAATACAATAAAAAATCTTACCAAAATGTTTGGGAAGAAAATATCGCGTTTTCATCAGCGATATAATTGCCTTAATGCGTTGAAATTAGATCAACACGATTTCTTAACATATGCTGGCTTGGTTAACAAACGGTGTAAAGAGTTTCAAATCTCGACAACTACTGCAGATCATATTAAACGTTTAATGTTTATTTGTGGACTACGTTCTCCATCAGATACTGACATTAGAACTAAGTTATTACACTTAATTGATATTTTTTTATTATTTTTTTTTTTTTTACTTGGGGAAATGCATACGCACACCCTGACCCCCGGGGGAGGGCCAGGGTAGTGTGGGACTCGCACCCACTAAAACCCCAAGATGGTCCTCCAGCACCACGGGAGGGAGTCCTGAAAAGCCTTGCGGCTATACGTCTCGGAACTCCCTCGGTGCCTGGGTGGCAAGTTACTGCCACCCCGTACCTGACTGCGTGGGGAGAAGCGGGACCACACCACTTCTTCCCACCTCCGTGGGGCCACGTGCAATGACAGGGGAGAGCCCCCGCCCTGCACCCGTCTGGGCCCCGTCACCTTTCACCCACTCCAGGCAGTGGGGAGGGGCACCACTCACCCTCTCACCGCGAGAGGGAGAGGCGGCAGCCGAGGCTACTCGCTCTCGTTGTCACCAGCAGGCCGCGGGGACCTTCGCCGTCTCCTGCGCGCGGACTGCCCCTGGCGGGCCCGTTCCGCATCCTCCTTGGCAAACATGACTGTGCCACAGAAGGCCACTACTGCCCGCCAACGCCCTGCGTCGCGCAACATGGCGCTGACAACCGCCGGGAGCGACAAGTTGTCGCCGACGTGCGCCCGCAGGGCCGCACGCTCCTGTGCCCACGCTGGGCACTCCTCCAGCGTGTGTTGCGCGCTATCCTCCGCGGAAGGACAGTGAGGACACGCTGGAGTGTGGGCCTTCCGGATGCGGAACAGGAAGTCGCCGAATGAACTATGCTCGGTGAGGATCTGGGTAAGGTGAAAGGTGAGTTCACCATGGGCTCGTCCCAGCCACCGATCTAATACCGAGCCAACCGCCTTCCGAACCCTGAGGCCGGACCCACCCGGCGCCAGGAGACGCTCCCGCCACCTGCGTACAAGGGCCCGTTCCACCTGCTGGTTGACCAGCAGCGCCCGCTCGGGGGTGATGTCAACTCCTTCGTTCCGGTACTCCCGGAAACGAAGGAACCGGTCTGCCTGCTGACGCGCAAGCAGGTCCGCCGGAGGAACACAGGCGGACCGCCTCCAGCGCCAGGACTCGGACCGCCTCCAGCGCCACCGTTTTGTATGCCCTGACCACCCTAGACGCCATTAGGCGTTGCACGGCAGCGTAGGGCACCACGGCGCGGCCCCGGCCCAGCGCCTCGTGCCACACTGGCGCGCCGTACATCAACACAGAGTGTACGACGGCCANGTATAACTTGCGCACGTGCTCCCGGGGACCCCCCAAGTTGGGGAGCAGACGAACCAGCGCGGCAGCCACCCTCCGAGCCTTGGCCGCTGCATAGTCAAAGTGGTCCCTAAAGGACCACTTTTCGTCCACCATGAGGCCCAGGTATTTGATACACGGTCGTGTGTCCACCTGGGCCCCATCCACAAACACCCGTACCGGACTCCCCGCGACCCCTTGGGGGCGGAAGACAACCGCCTCCGTCTTTTGGGCCGCGAGGGTAAGTCCCAGTGGCGCGATCCGTAGCGACACTGTCGCAGCAGCGAGAGAGGCGTTTAAAGCCGCCTCCTCCTCGTCGCGACCTCCCGAAAGAATTAGTGTGTCGTCGGCGTAACACACCAAGTCTGTACGTGGCGGCAGCTCGACCCGGAGTACCGCGTCGTATCCCACGTTCCAAAGCAGAGGCCCCAGCACCGACCCCTGGGGGACCCCGCACATAACTCGGTGGAACCGGAGTTACCCGTCCCGACATAGGTATACGACGTTCCGGCCTGAGAAGTAGTCATCGAGGACGGCCAAGAGACAGGTGGTGAGGTTCCATCCCCGCAAGGCCGCCCTGAGGATAAGGAATTGAAGGCATTCCTTATATCGAGGCTAACCGCCACGCACATCCCTCCACGCGAAGTGTGGGCCCCGGCAATCTCCCGAACGCGCAACGCCGCGTCGCACGTCAAGAGGGCCGGTCGGAACCCGTACTGTCCTCTGGACAGACCACCCCCCGCTGCCAGTCGCTCGTCGATGCGGCCCGCCAACACCCGCTCGAAGAGTTTACCCCCCTCGTCGAGAAGACACAAAGGTCTATAAGACGAGGGGACCGCTCCAGGGCGAGCGACCTTCGGGGCCAGAACCAGGCGGGCCTGTTTCCAGTCCCTCGGGAACCGCCCCTTCCGCAGACACTGCGTGAAGCAGCGCGCTACACGCTGCGGTAGTAAGGCCGCCAGGCGGGCCCACACAGCACATGTGAGGCCGTCCATGCCCGGGGCCGTCTTCCTACCGGCGATGCGCTTCGCCGCGACACGGACCTCGTCCACCGTCACGGCGTGTGCTTTCCTCCACGGGATGCGGTCCGGGGGAGGTGGGCAGAGCTCGTCCCTCGCGGGAAAGAGAGACCGCACCAACTCTTGGACCTGGTGCACCTCGAGCTGTTCCGTGACCGCAGGCCCAGAAGGCCGGAGACGGGACAGGACCACCCGGTACGAAAGACCTCACGGGTCTTTGTCGAGGGTCTGGGTCAGGTCTTCCCATTCCTGCCGCTTCGCCGCCGTGACGGCGCGACGGAGCGCTCGCTGGGCCTTCCGGAAGAGGACCCGGGCTTCCTCTACCGCGTTAGGGTCATGTTGACGCCGGCGGCGGACCCTGGTGTGCCGTCTCCGGAGGATGACACACTCCTCGCGGAAAGCGGCAATGTCCGCAGACCACCAATGCGCACGACGGCGCGGGTGGCGCCTCCCCGCTCGCGGCATCGACGCGTCGCAAGCGTCAGTAGCTGTCTGCTGAAGCCACTGGGCTTCCTCGTCCGCCATCCACCCCGGAGCAAAGGGGTTGCCCCACGTTGCCTCGAGGACCGCCGCCGTAAACATGTCGTGGTCTTACTCCGTTGCCTTCCAGCGCGGGAAGTGGGAACCACCACCCTCCACCACGCCCTCCACCCTAGCGACCTCCATCGCCAGGTACCTATGGTCGGAGAGTGACTCCTCCTCTGCGAGGACTTGCCACCCCCCGACCAGCGGAGCCAGGACGGCCGACACCCAGGATAAGTCCACCACGGACGTCCCCTGGGGCCGGACGCACGTGGGAACCTGCCCCACGTTGAGCAGGCTAATGCCACACCTCCGCGCCCACGCCACCACTTGCCGGCCACGGACGCTGGTACGGGACGAGCCCCACCGAACGAACCACGCGTTAAAATCGCCAAGGACGAGGTGGGACTCGCCTCCCGCCCCCTCGATGGCCGCCTCAAGAGCGTCTAAGAACGCCCGGGCCTCCTCCCGGTTTTTACTCGGGGAGAGGTAGCAGCTGAAGACTACTACCTCCCCCTACCGCACTGCCACAAAGCCGTTGCCCCGGACTACCACCTCGGAGACCACGCGGCTGGACTGTGGCGTCCACGCGATGGCTGCGACGCCGTCGAGGTCTGCCGCCCAGCTCGGCGAGTTGGGGATCCAGCAGGGCTCGGAAACCGCCGCCAGGCCAACTCGTCGCTCCGCATAATCTGCCGAAGCAGATCTTGCGCCCCACTGCAGTGGTTTAGATTAATTTGAACCACCCGGTCCATTCTCGGGCACTACCTCCATGGCCTTGGTTGAGGCCTCCCCGGTCCTCCGCTCTGGGGATCGTTTGCCGCCGTTGCGGCCTTTGACGCGCGAGGGGCACGCTAAGCCGCCAGCCCGATGGCCCGTTGCAAGGCCCTGGGCAGAACACAGGACACAGTGGGGACGGTCCGTGCATGTCCTCGCTGTGTGTCCCTCCTTGCCGCAACGGTAGCAGCACCGGCTGCGGTCGACGTCATTGCGGCAGGCCTGACGCACGTGCACGTATTCTAGGCACTTGTAATATTGCAGCTGGCGGGATGGGAGGATGGTGACCCGGGCAGTGGACCACCCAATCCGGACCTTACCCACTTCCGCCAGCCGCTCTGCTACCCCCAAGGGGTAGCGGGCCCAGACAGCCCCCAACCTGTCGCGGCTCTCGGAGACAGGGCCTACATTTACGTCAGCCTCGCGGCAGATGCCGTAGTTGCCCGATGTGATAACGGCCACAACATCGGCCGGCTCCACCGAGGCGTCAAGACCGGTGAAGCAGACCTCACCCCTCCTACACGGGCGGCTGACCGTGGCCTTGCCCTCCAAGACGGGGGTGAGAGCCGCGGCAAGGCTATCCGCCTTGTCCGCCTCACCCGGTCCAGGGATCTCCACCAGGAGTCCCCCCCCTACGTCCTTGCGAATGCAGACGTCTGTAATGCCCAGGGTTTCAAGGGCGACACTGGCCTTGGCCAGCCGAATGACATCCGCATAAGACGCCCGGGGTTCTTGATCAGACGGGCAGCGGATGGCCACAGCTGCCGCCTTCGGGGGTCTTTTCTTCCGGGGCTGTTGCCCGCGCCGCTGCTCGCGGGGCTGTGACCCTCCGCTCGAGGTCCCACTTGCGCGCGCAGAGGAAGCTCCAGACGACACGCTCTGGGACTTCGCCGCCCGAGAGGCGGCAGGGGGCTTCTTGCCCTTGCGCACCACCTCCACCCACACTTAATTGATATTAAGTCAGACTCGCTTACCGTTCAAGATTTAGCCGTCGAATGTCAACGAATGGTTAATCTTAAACAGAATAATTCGATGGTGCAAAATCAAACCACAGACGTTGGGACGGTTGCTCTTGTGCAATCTAAAAATTTCCATAAAAAAGGGAAGTTTAAAAATGGTCAGAAGGAGCAGGGTAAATTTAACAAAACCAAAAAAAATTTATCTGACAAAAAACCTTCGACACCTTGCTGGTTTTGCGGTAACTTACATTTCTCCAAAGACTGTACTTTTAAAACACACAAGTGTCAAAAATGTAAAGTTGTCGGTCATAGAAATGGTTATTGCGCGTCCAGTAAGAAAGTTAACCCCAAGTCTGGTGATGAAAGCTCTGAAACAAGCGTCAAGACAATTCATTCAGTCAATCAGATTTTAACTGGTTCGAGTCGGAAATATATTGATATTTTAATTAATTCAAAGCCTGTAAAGCTTCAATTAGACACGGGTTCTGATCTAACTATTATTTCAAATCAAACATGGATTGATCTCGACAAACCTTCAGGAACAATCACTTCGCATGTTGCTCGAGATGCATCCAGCAATTCAATTCATTTCACTCAAGAGTTTACCTGTATAGTAACTTTTCAGGGAGTCACCAAGGAGCTTCAATGTTTTGTAACTTCAAATCCAGCTTTGAATATAATGGGGTTGGATTGGATCTCTGCATTTAATCTGTGGAATCAATCATTGAACACTTTTTGCCATTTAGTCAATGTCAATAAATCGCAATTCGACATCACCGAATTTCAGAGCAGATTTCAGGATGTTTTTGCAAGTGGTTTGGGGCGTTGCACAAAAGCAAAGGTCGAACTTTTATTTATATTTAAAACCAGATGCTAAGCCGATTTTCAAGCCGAAGCGCCCAGTCGCTTATGCAATTTTGCCGCAAGTCGATGCTGAGCTCGATCGTCTCGAGCAAAATGGAATTATATCACCAATCAAATATTCACAGTGGGCGACACCAATTGTTGTGGTACGCAAAAAGAATGGCTTGATTAAGATTTGTGCAGATTTTTCAACACGACTTAATGCTTCCCTGGAACCTAATCGTCATCCACTTCCTTTGCCAGATGAAATATTTTCACAGCTGTCAAATTGNAAATATTTCAGTCACTTAGATTTGGCAGANGCNTTTTTNCAGATTGAGATTGATGATGAATCAAANAAATNTCTTACAATCAATACTCATCGCGGTTTTTACGTATACAATCGTATGCCTTTTGGGGTCACTGTAGCTCCTGGAGAGTTTCAAGCCATTATGGACTCCATGATTTCTGGCTTACCAAATGTTTTTGCTTACATTGATGACTTAGTTGTTGGTGGAGAAACAATTTTGCAGCATAATCGCAATTTAACACGTCTTTTAGAGCGNATTCAAGATTATGGCTTTCGACTACGACTTGAAAAGTGTACCTTTTTCACAGAAAAGATCAATTATCTTGGTTACGTCATTGATGGGCAAGGATTACATCCAGATCCGAAAAAAGTTTCAGCCATCATAGATATGCCAGCACCAAAGAATTTAAATACTTTACGGTCTTTCTTGGGAGCAATTAATTATTANTCTCGATTNATTNCCAATATGCANATNTTGCGACGACCGTTGGACAATTTGCTTAAGAAGGATGTACCATGGTCATGGTCTTCACGTTGTCAGAAGTCTTTCGAACAATTCAAGAAGATTTTGACATCTAATCTGTTGCTCACTCATTACAATCCAAAGTACGAAATCATTGTGGCAGCAGGTGCTTCTAACGAAGGTCTGGGAGCTTGCATTTTACATCGTTTTCCAGATCAAACAATCAAAGCAGTCAGTCATGCTGCTAGAAGTCTTACTCCTGCGGAAAAAAATTACAGTCAAATTGAAAAAGAAGCTTTAGCAATTATGTTTGCCATTACNAAATTTCATCGAATGATTTTTGGAAGGCATTTTACTTTACAAACGGATCACAAACCGTTATTACAAATTTTTGGAAACAAAAAGGAGATTTCTGTTCATTCAGCGAATCGTTTGCAACGATGGGCTTTGCAGTTACTGTCTTACGATTTTCAGATTGAATATTATAAAACTACAGAATTTGGACATGCTGATGTGTTGTCCAGGTTCATTGATCAGCAGAATCGCCCTGAAGAAGATTTTGTTATTGCTTCTATTCAATTGGAGGAAGATTTATCTTTGACTTTACAAGAGTCATTACAAACGGGGCCAGTTAAGCCGATTACTTTTCAGCAGATTCAAGAGGCAACTAAGAAGAGTGATATTCTTCAGGAAGTAATTAAATATACTCTTACCTCATAGCCTCAAACTGTAGAAGAGTTATCCTTGCAGCCTTATTTTCGTAGGCGTCATTCATTGTCGGTAATCCAAGGCTGTCTTTCTTTCAATAATAGAATCGTAATCTTGTTTCCGTCTTGTTTTCGTACACAGGTTCTTCGACAGATTCACAAGGATCATCCTGGAATAGAACGAATGAAGATTTTGGCACGTTCATATGTATATTGTCCGAAAATAGATGCGGACATTGAACAATTTGTTAAGCGTTGCAGAAATTGTGCACTCACCGCAAAGGCTCCTGTTAAGGTTCCTTTATGTAGTTGGACTCAGCCAGCAGCACCTTGGCAGAGAGTGCATATTGATTATGCCGGTCCATTAAATGGAGAATATTTTTTCGTTCTGGTAGACGCTTACTCTAAATGGCCAGAAATCATACCGACACAGTCAATTTCTGCACAGCGAACAATTAGTTTACTTCAAAGTATTTTTGCTCGCTTCGGCATACCTGAAACAATTGTTTCAGATAATGAAACTCAATTCATATCAGAGAAGTTTCAATCTTATTGTTTATTAAATGGAATACAACACTTGCGCAGCCCACCTTTTCATCCTAGCTCAAATGAGCAGGCTGAGCGTTTCGTGGATACTTTCAAGCGTGGACTTGCTAAGCTACAAGCTAAGGAAAATAGTAGCAACTTTTCGTCAATGGATTTTCTTTCTGTTTTCCTACAGTGTTATAGGTCCATTCCAAATCCAAATGTTCCTAACAAGTTGTCTCCGGCTGAAGCACTGATGGGTAGACGAATACGGACATCATTGGATTTACTGAAACCTTCTTCTTGTCAAGTATCTACAAATGAGAAACAGCTTAAGCAAGAGATGCAATATAATCGAAAACACGAAGCAAGAGATAAAGTTTTCGCTCCGGGTACGCAAGTTTTTGTTCAGGTTCATGCAGCAAATAAATGGTCGTGGATATCTGGGAAAATCATCGAGCGGGTTGGCAAAGTTCTGTATAATGTGCTTGTTCAAACACGAAGTCGACTGGTTCGTGCACACGCCAATCAACTGAAATTTGGGCACGGTGACGAAGACGAAAAAGAACTTTCCGCGGAAATTCTCATCAATGTCTTCGATCTCACAGACACTATACAACAACAAACATCATAAGAAACTGTTACGTCCTGGAGACTCCACGGTCCCCTTTTTTCCTGCGACGCGACGCGCCAGCGCATAGCAACCCTTTTTTTTGGTCAATAATAATAAATAATTCAAACCGGTCTCCTATCGTTTGGAAACTTAAAACTCCAGACGATAGGAGAACAAACGAAAACTATACCGGAAAGATAAACTGCGCCTAGCAATAACACGAAATTTTAGATAACTATTCGAGCAGCTTTGCAAACAAACCCGGGTCATGAAAATGCCGGTCATAAAAATTAGAGCGACCGGCGCAAATAGAAACTCCGGCATTTTTATTACAAACAAACAACAAGGGGTCTATGCGGCGTGATCGCAAAAGACAACACTCTCCCTTTTTCCTTCCCCGGAAAATCGGACGAGGCGACCGAAGCGAGAGATCGTCGCCGATTGGCGATCTCGGAAATCGCCCGACCGACTAATTAACAAATAGGAACCAGCAAAGCTCAACTGAGTTCCCGATTGGAAGAGTCCTCGCTTACTAAAACAGTATATAAGCCAGGGCTCTCGGAATCGAAAACTCAGAAAGAACCGCGTCGCGTATCCAAAAAGACCCGCAGATTTAAGTGAGTGAGTAAGTGAGTGCCAGTGAGTGCAGAGAGCGAGATCCCAGGGCATCGACACTGCCGACCTGCAACGAGCTAATCACAACGCCGCACCGGCCTCAACTGAAATCGCACCACCAGTAGCAGCAAGTAGTAAGTCCACACCATTATATATACGGAGGTTCCACTTCTCGAGAAACCAAAAAACTGACATCGCGATTGATTTTTTTGAGATATCGAGAACGAACAAATTAAACAAATCTATAAAAATTTGGAAGGGCTACTCGCGGTGTGTAACCGTCTTGGGTAGCAGCCAAAATTTTCGGAAGAGCTACTCGCGGTGTGTAATCGTCTTGGGTGGCAGCCGAAATTTTGGAAGGGCTATTCGCGGTGTATAACCGTCTTGGGTGGCAGCCGAAATTTTGGAAGGGCTACTCGCGTTGTATGACCGTCTCGGGTGGCAGCCGAAGTTTTTTTCTTTTCTTTATCTTCTTCCTTAAACCACGCGGTAAACAAAGCTCGATATCTCCGAAAACGCTCGCGAAGCCAATCAATAAAAAAACAATAAAATAAATTGTAATCGCATAAAATCATTTAAGTGGAACCCCGGCAGAGAATTTCGCGAGCGGGTAAAAAGGCCCAGCGCTACCGACGCAACGCAAAATTGCGACGAGCGGCAGCGCTCGCGCAAGACGAAGCGGAGCCGACCAGGCCCATTGACTCCACCTCCCCTCCGACATTAGGAGACAATTCCGGCAGCGACAATAGGATAAAAAACCCCACCAATATACATATAAATCAACAGCACGCGCACTCACACTCACCGACACCTTCGGAACACGCACACACAGATACACATACACACGACGATTCGTGGTATGAAACTCCCTCTTATTCACCTGTAACCCCCGATCCTCCCGCAGAAAATCCCGCGGATCTGCAATCCACCTCGACTCCTCCACCTCCCTCTCGCTCTCCTTACCCCGAACCATCCAGAACCAAACCCGTAGATGATGAATCCTCCGATTCGTCACGATCAACCACCCCTCCCCTCGATCCTAGATTTCAACACTTTCTCCGATTAGCCTTCACTTATAAAAAAGCAAATCCGGAAAGAATCCCCTTTGTCCTTGACCCTCTAACAACAGATCCTTCCGAAATCTTCCGGGTAATAACCACCACTCCAGTTAGAAAACTCCTCCCAGTTAAGTTCCCTTATATAGATGATATCCGCTTAGTTCCCGTTCACCATTTTTATACAATGTTCCCTCCAAGTTCCGCAAAAATCCAAGAAATAATAGAAATAGACCTTGAATAATTCCTATCCCACAAATCGGCGTCTCAAACATGCTAGCGACACAATTACACTTGTAAAACCCCGCCGGAGGCCCCTCACACACGTATCGCGTCACGCATACACTCATATATATATATGTATTCCCCCTCTCTAGCCTCCGAGCGATGACCCCCCTGTTTAATGTACAATTCGCGATATCACATTCATCTACACGAACACACACCTAAAATAGTAATACCATAAAATGAATAAATTAATATTATACGTAGCATAATTTCTCCATTTAATTAAGACGACCTCTCATCATTCCACATCCTCAATTGATCGCACGGTCTCGTCCTTAGTCCGTGGAGTTAATTCTCCAGACTTGAAAAGAGACCAACGAGTGAGTTTTCGTAAGACAGAGTAAGATCGGCGTACGCCGTTGACCTGTCGACGAACGTAAGCAAACTCGCTCGACTCCGTTGCAGCGGGATCGCCAACCTGCTGTGCGGAGATAGACAGAGAAACGACAGCTCTCTGTTACTCCACCATAGCCCGACCGTAACCGTGGGCCAGGACGTAACAAAACTCAGCAAGTAGTTCCACATCACGAAGCACTTCGCGACGGAGAACAAGAAGCTGATCCAGTTTCAGCTGTTTTTACACAACAGCAAGTGGATTTACTGCCTCAAGTTTCTTCACAACAGCAAGTGGATTCTCAACCACAAAGTGTAATGCAACAAAGAGAGATGTCGTCCGAGACACTGCAGTTGGAACATAGAGAGTCTACGCCATCTGAATCTCTACCGGCTTCCGAATCTGCAAGGCCAATCCGGCAATCAGCGCGAACACGGCGCAGTCCAATTAGATACAAGGATTACGTCTGTCAACGTCTTTAAAAGGGGGAGATGTAGTAATCGATACATCGATACATCGATATCGTTACTACAATCGAATGTCATCCTAGCAACCGATACATAATCATTCAATTATTCTTAACAACTATTCTCTTGTTAAATTATGTATCTTCATTCATTCCAAGTTTATTCCTGTAACCATTCACACGTTTTAATAAACCGACTCAAGTTTTCTTAAAAAGACCAAAGTTAGTTTATTTTGTGAGTGAACAAACATAACAATATGTTAAATTATTAAAAATTATTTTGTTTGTGTAGTATTTTTTTGTTTTTTTAATTTTTTTTTGTATTTTTTCTTTTCTTATCGGATGACAGATCAAACTCCAAAATATGACCAAGCATTTCTGCATTTATTCTATGTATGTTACACTTGTAACAGTACAATTATTAACTTTTAAAAAATTAAATATTTTTTACTCTTTTTTACTTAAAAATCCTTAAAACTTAAAACAAGCAACACTATGCACAAATAACTGACTACGACTACGTTTACACGCACTGATAAAACCGTTTTAATAACGACCGTTTTCACGAAACTAACCAATCATAAGTATTCCTGTAAAGAATGGAATGACTGTGATTGGCCAGTTTCATAACTTCGGTTGTTATTAAAACGGTTTTACCAGTGTGTGTAAACGTAGTCACTGTAGTACACTTTTGTTACACTCTGGCCTTTTTCTTGAAAAGCATAGGGTGTGTTTAGCCGAAGCTAGCGCTACGTAGCGCTACGTAGCGGCTTCATGTAGCAGTTGCAATTGCTGCGTTACTTCTGCTGGACAGTATGGCTACGCGTAGCATGTTCTAAGTAGTGGCCGCCATTTACAATAATACCGTCTTAATTATAATACTT
>NW_018023309.1:10946-14373 GCF_002006095.1 Pseudomyrmex gracilis | reverse complement strand
CTTTCGGTCAAAATCAAAAGTTGAAAGGTACGCCATTTTGGTTCCCCCTCGAAACCCTACAACTTTTATATGAAACTTTTTTCGATTCCTGGCCACACAAACGAGTTATTGGAGGTGATATATTCAGATGACTCACCCTGTATTATATATTATATATATATATACAGGGTGTCCCAGAATTGGCTTAAAATCTCTCATACACAGGTAGAAGAAATAAAACTGAGGTGAAAAGTTCTATACCATTTTGCTAGATTCGCAATAGTTACTGAGATTTTAATTAACAAAGATCCGCGAATAAGCATGCATCGGGCTGTCTTACGCGCGTAAGACAGCCCAGTGCGCTTCGCGCGCTAACGGTGTTACCTATAGCGACATATGAGAGGAGCTAATATAACAGCATATACTATAACATATACATATTAAAATGTAATTGTGCGAAGCGCGCCGGGCTGTCCTCCGCGCGTAAGACAGCCTGATGCACGCTTATTCGCGGATATTTGTTAATTAAAATCTCAGTAACTATTGCGAATCTAGCAAAATAATATAGGACTTTTCGACTCAGTTTTATTCCATCTATCTGCCTACGAGAGATGTTAAACCAATTCTGGGACATCCTGTATATATATATATATATATATGTATATTATATATTATATCTATATATATATAATGTAATATATATACATTTATAAATTCTTGTGTTTTTTAGATCAAGAAACAGTAAACAAACCGGTAGATATATCACCGTCGTCCAAAGAGTACAAAATGCAGGTAACGACAATTAGTATTATGTTTATGCATGCAAATATATATACAGGGTATGCGACAATTACTTTGAAATCTCTCGTAGGCAGATAGAAGGAGTAAAACTGAGTCGAAAAATTCTGAACCATTGTTTCTATTACATATAATAAGAGTAATTATTGAATAAATTAAGCCAATTAGCACCGACCTTTAGCCGGGCGCACGTCAGTGAGCCGCGCGGAGTGCCTGCATACTAGGCGCATGGTTCACTGACGTGCATTCGGCTCAAAGTCGGCGCTGATTGTCTTGATTTATTCAATAATTACTCCTTTATTATTATATGTAATAGAAAAAATTGGTTCAGAACTTTTCGACTCAGTTTTTTACTCCTTCTACCTGCCTGCGAGAGATTTTAAAGTAATTGTCGAACACCCTGTATATATATAAAATAAATAGAAGATACAAATATATGCATGTGTATGTGTGTGTGTGTGTGTTTTTATTATATTATGTTATATATATGGTATGTGTCGTTATTAATTATTTACATTGTTTAGATCATGCAAAAGATGAAAGACTCGTAGATGTGCCTCCGGTAGATGTCATTAGAGATGTGTTAACTCCAGGTAACAAATATTACACCATTAAGATTTGTCTTAAAAAACAGAATTAAGTCTCAAAGTAGAATAAAGTTTCACGAAGTTTTATTAATACACATACATACATATACATTTATCTACTCTAATATTTATTAATTTAAAATATTTAGATTATTTACGACAAAGAAGATCAGATGTCCCCCCAGTCGCTGGCAGTTCGCAAACGGCAGGTAAATAATATGTTACATCATATATATATACTTACATAATCATTTATATATACTTATATAATTATTTATATACTATATACATACATACTTTTTATATACATACTAATTTACATATTTTTACAGATCACAGACCGAATTGGAGGCCACGGAGAACTAGAGCTGGTGCAGCACGTCAGCAAAAACGGTTTATGCGCTTTTTATTCAAATTATCGTCAGCGCAATACAATTGGGGAAGAAAAAGGAGATATCCAAAAAAAGCAAGTACATATTTGCGTAATAAAAATATATTTTTTTAAATTAAAAATGTGTTTGTTTCAGGAATAAACCAGTTATACAATGCCGGGGGAATATGTTAATAAATATTATTGTGTTATGTAATGTTAGTGTTAAATATTTTGTTAATCTGTTCAATAAAAAACTAGAATTAAATATAAATTAAAATTTTTTTTTTCAAAAACTGTCGAAAAACAAGAAACTGTTCCTCAAAAAACATATATGATTTGCGAAGGCCAAGAGAAGACTGAAAGGTTTATTTATTGTTTTAACATAAAACACCCTGTCTGCTGCAAAGCGACAAATTCTTATCTTATCGCTCTAGCATAAACACAGTTCAAGTATCAGCAGTAGAGCTCTGGCGTGAAAATCATATCTTATCGATCTAACATATACACAATTTCAGTATCGATAATCACAAAACCTAGAAAATAAAAATGTATGTATACTAGCTGTCATTGCGGTGACAGGACTGACAGGTTGTGTTTAATGACAGTAGGTGATTGTGTGTGATATTTTTTATTATACGCAAATTACGCATTCGTGTTGTATTATTAATAGAATTGTGAAATCTTTTATCTTTCCTTAGAAATTTGAAAGAGGTATGTACTAACAGATATATAAAAAAAATTATACTATATATGTGATACATACTACATACATATTTTTATTTTTACTGCAGGTTATACTTTCAATAACAGTTTATTGAGCATCAAGTTTGATAGTAAGAATAAGGTGGTAAGATATAGAATAAAATCATAGACGCGTATAAGTGTAGATTAATAATTACAAGATATTCACTTCGCGACTCGTTGTAGCTACATGTGAATTCGAGAATCAACAAAAATAACCGAACACTTCTTTCAATAGTTTTACAGCATTTGACGGTAAGGTAAAAGTGCCTATTATGAGATGGTCGCCTAATATATTTCCTATACATTTGACATAAAACTAAAAGTTAAGATTACATATTTAATAAATTACAAGTCTTTAAAAAAAGGTATCTCATAATAAGCACCTTTACCCTATAAATTCAGTGCTATACGTAACAGCAAGAAAAAAAACGTACTATTAGCGTTAAAGCCCGAAGTGCGGTGAATTCTAGGATTGACTAACAGTGACAAGCCGAAAACCAAAACAATTTCGGACTTTGACCAAAACGCTTGGTTGTTTTGCGCATTGATCAGTCAGTTCTAGGATTCCCCGCACTTCTGTCTTTAACGCTAACATATGTATGCATACATACTATTTTAATTTTTTAAAGGCCCTCTTTGTAAATAATTTTCAAATCGTTAATCAGAATACATAAGAATTAAAATAGTATATACGTGTGTATTAAATAATGTATATATATTGTGTATATCTATTAAGTTGTGTGTATATATTAAAATATTTTTTTTATTTCAGGTTGCAACTGGATCTATACAGTATTATATCATATCGGCTGCTCTGGCGCTCTGTATGGGCTGCCGTAAGCGCTGAATTAAAATATCGGCTGCATATTGCGCTGACATTTTGGCTTATTATAAGCAGATATCATACAAAAACTATTTATTATTATTTACAGAGAAAGTGTCAGAT
>NW_018023309.1:2595-8011 GCF_002006095.1 Pseudomyrmex gracilis | reverse complement strand
AAGCTTCGAGGGGTGGATCAAACGCTGGCACAAGTGCATCGCAGCCGACGGGGACTACTTTGAAGGGGACAACTTGAATTTTGAAGAATAAACATGTACTTTTCTTTTTATGAATAAATTCCGGTTATTTTTTGATCATGGTAGTATTTATACACGTACAAGTTTCTACTCAAAACATCTTAAGAATGGCTCGTAAGGCCTTATACATATCTTGTTGACAAAAAATTTACTTTCGACCAACTAGAAAAAAGAATAGAAATAGCTAGACAACAACAAGAATATCGCCAAACAAAAAAGAACATTCTAGAATGTCTATTCTTAATACTTTAAGTAATATAAATCAAATTACAACTAAACAATTTATTAAACAAAATAAAGTTGTAAATCCAGATAAAATTGATTTAAATAAAATAAATACTATAAATGAAAAAATAGAAATAATAACACAAAATACAGTTGCAAATCCAGATAATACTGAAAACAGCATATTAACAAATAATAATCTTAATATTATACAAATAAATAAAGAACACAAAGCAAGAAATAGAAAAGTTTCTGAAAACATAAGACCACTAACTGCGCGCGATATGTGCATATTTTGTGAAGGCCATTGGTTGGAAGACACTCATATTGATTATTTTGGTTTATTACTGAAAATGTACTCACGATGTGAATATCAACCACGCGAATCGGTGANAATTCAAATACCTGAAACAATAGAACCTGTTGCCAAAAATAAAAAACATATTCAGATATTGCATAGCTGCAGCGATATGACAACAAATGAAGGTGGACATTGGGTTTGCAGTTATTACGATACAACAGCAATTTACATTTATGATTCATTGAATTTGAAACAACTGCATATACACCATAAAACGTTTCTTGAGAAGTTGTATCTATTTTACGATTTTAATACGCAATCAGTATATTTTCCAACAGTTCAAACTCAACCTAACGGCAATGATTGTGGAGTCTTTGCAATTGCATTTGCAGTGTCACTTTATTTCGGTGTTCGGCCAGATATTGTTACGTATAATCATAGCTTAATGCGTCAACATTTAGCACAAATGTTTGAGACAAATAGAATAGAGCAGTTTCCTCAAATTGCAAGACTTACTGATAATGATAACAATATTATTGAAGAATTAAATACAAATAGATATAATATAAAACGGAAATTAAGTCNCGTTAAAATAAAAAATAATAAAAAGCAAACTACCGAGTGTAATTCGAGCCAGTTAAATAAAAGTATAAATTTAGACAAAAATAAATGAGAGAAGAAAAGAAACACATGTACTATACAAAATACTAAAAGTCAAAATATTCCGTTACAAAAAAAAGATGGTAATCTTTCTTTAAAAGAAAAAAACGAATTGCTAATAAAAAATATTATGAGAATCATAAAAACCGTTTACAAGAAAAAAATAAACAATATTATTAGAGTCATAAAAATAATCTTTTAGTAAAAAATAAAGTTTATTATGAAGCACATAAAAACGACAAACATTGTTACAATAAACTCTATTATAAATGACATAGAAATACTTCTCTAGTAAATAGCAAGGTTTATTATAAAGAATGCAAAAACAAAAAAGAATTAAAAAATGATGCGGAAAAACGTAAGAGATTAGATAAACCAAACATTAGAGATAATTGGGTAACTTCTAAATATAAAAAGAAAGTAGTTCAAAAAATAAAGAAAAAGTACAATCGTATTATTCTAATAAATAATAATGTGAAAATGAAGTACACTAAAGAAAAATATATTCAAAACGTATCTCAATTTCTTAATATATCATCGATAACTGAAAGTAGAATAGAAGCTGAGCGTATAGTAAAATGATGTTTGCATACAAGAACAATGTACATGACAAAATTGAGAAAAATGCTTCAAAAGTGTAAACAAAAAGTTGAGATATGTTTGATACGCGCCGCAATGTTCTTTGTTAAAATTTCAAGACTATATAAATGCATTTTGCGGACAATGTAAGCATACCGCTTCTTCGGAATTATATTTTGCGGACAGTACATATTGTACTTTCTCTTCTTTGGAACCAATCATACTAAATTCTGAGAGCAAAGCAATGAATATCTTACCTCTTATAAAATCAAAACATAATACCAAGTGTACATGGGAATGTAGCTCTATTTGTAAGAAAGAAGATATTGTCATTAACGATTTGAAATGTTGTTTTGAGAAATTAGTAAATTGTACTATACAAAATCTTCATAAATTTTTATGTCGTATGCATACTTGTCACAATAAAGTAAATCCAAATAAATTAGGTCATTCTCATGGTTGTTATATCATTTATAAGATATGTAGATCATGGTTTTTAACAATCAAAATAGTATCCCCGCATTTTCCGATGATACGGTATATAAAAAGATTACTATATAATTTAATTACTATTGATAAAAAACTGACTAAATTAGATAAGGCATTAAATGATACAGATATAGATACTCTTCAAGCTATTTCGCTTAAGGCACAAGAAGAAGAAAAGACTTTTATAAAGACCAATACAGAAATTAGTCTAAACGAAGATAAAATTCGATCTGAGTATCATTTGGCTTTTAAGGCATTTATAAAACGATCACTAGATATTCCAAAGTATATATGTATTTCTTGCACAAAATACTGCTTTGAAAGAGATATTGTAATAATAAAAGTTCTTAAAAAAATGATAATACAGTTTGGAGTAACTTTGCTAATACTATAGGATTACAACTTAATGAGCAATATAGTTTGCACATTTTGTAGTGGATATTAAAAAACAACAAAATACCTCCAACATGCAGATCTAACAAACTCGGAGTGTTATCAGTACCAGAAAAAATAACAACACTAAATGAATATGAACGAATTCTTATACAACGAGCAAAGGCATTTCAAACTGTGCAGAGAACGAATACTATAATGAATAAAAGTTTACCACATAAACATCTGGCACCAAAAGTAAAAGATAGAACATTTCATTTGCCACTGCCTTTAAAAGAAACGTTAAATAAAATTTATTTACCAACTGAACCTATTAATAAGAATCATGAACTATATATATTAGTTCGTGGTATTCCAACTAAAGCAAATATAGTATGGGAAAATTTAGTAAATGTAAAAAAAATATGGGATGCATTACTATGGTTAAAACAAAACAACCCTATACATATATTTAGATATTATATTACCAAACTCTTGTGAAAGTTTATTAGATTGCGAACTAAAAAATGTTGAATTTCAAGAAGAAGAGAATTGTGATCTTGAAGAAACATTTTTGGAGAAAACAATTGACGAAAATAAGAAATGTAACACACATACACAAGAACATGAAGCATTATTAACTCAAATGTCGCAATCAGATGAATATTATGATCAATTTACAATATATCCTATGTATGAAGAAAGAATAAATGAATCTGCAACTAGGCTTTATCAAATGCTTAAAATTCACGATATTCCATTAGATAATCGAAATAAAGATTTGGATGTAAAATGTTTTCCTGATTTATATGCATATGGTGTTAACGGACAACATGAGGAAAGAAAAGTGCGAATAACTGATTTTGAGTATATTAAATTGAGACTTATGTCTCAACATTCACAATTTCGATTAAATATATAATATTTGTTTTATTTATTGCATGACAATAACATACGGCAATTAAATAGTGGAATTTTTCACAAAATGAATGTTACTAATTCTCGTGTAAAATATACAGCTGGAACTTATTTGGAACAACTACCTCAGCAACAGCTAAAATCTGATTTAAGTACCATATTCTCTAAGTTACGAAATACGGAACAATATATGAGAATACCTAGAAGTAATTTACATTGTATGATACATCACTACGGGCCTGCTACTTGGTTTCTTACTCTCAGTCCTTGTGAATGGTTATGGGCAGACTTGATAGAATATCTTCGTGAAGTAAATAAGCCGTTTGCTGCTAAAAAGTCTGCGAATGAGCTCATTGCTTTTGATCCAGTGTCAACTTCAAGATTTATAGATAACAAGTTTAAAGCTATGCTTGATTTTATTTGCTCACCCGATTATCCCATTGGAGAAGTTAGTCACTACTTTTGGCGTCGTGAATATCAAAGTAGAGGCGTTCAACATTTTCATCTTTTAATTTGGATAAAAGATGCTCCGATAATTGGTATATCTTCTAAAGAAGAGATTGCGTCTTTTATTTTGAAATACGTTACTTGCAAGATGCCGAACAAAACTATATCACCTGAGTTATATCGACGTATTAACATGCAT
Organism: Pseudomyrmex gracilis; assembly: GCF_002006095.1. NCBI lineage: Eukaryota > Metazoa > Arthropoda > Insecta > Hymenoptera > Formicidae > Pseudomyrmex > Pseudomyrmex gracilis. The sequence goes on along the minus strand of NW_018023309.1, from coordinate 3,743 downwards.
TAACAACATAAACATAATGATTATTGTTTGCGTACTAAGAAAACTAAAGTAAGTTTTTCTAAAGTATGCAGATTTGGTTTTTCACGTCCTGTTACAAATACTTTAATAATTGATGATGTTGCTGTTTCTATTGCAAATAGACGAAAGTTGAAAACAAAAAGTAGACTGTATCATTTACCTCGATCGAAAGAAGAAATAAATATTAACGATTACAACCCAGCTATTCTTACTGCCTGGGAAGGAAATATGGATATTCAATTTGTAGGAGAGAAATCTACATTAACTTGGTATACTACTAAATACGTCTCCAAAGCAGAGAAAAGTAACATTGAGACATTTGAAAAAATGAATTCAACAAAATCTTTAAGAAGTTGTCTTTGGAATATTAGTATGCGTATGTTAAATTATCGAGAATGTGGAGCTTTTGAAGCTGCTGATACTTGGTTGGGAATTTCATTGTACGGTACCGATAGTAAAACTACTATAAGATGGTTAGATGTAAATATGATTAGAAAACTGAAGCCTCGTAAAGAAATTGAGATGTTACATGCTGAATCTACAGATATATTTTATCCTTCTCTGATTGATACTTATTATCCAAACAGGCCTGAAGAATTAGATTCTATTCCATTGTATGATTACGCAAAATGATATGACATTGTAAAAACTGAGCCACGTTCAAAAAAAGTAGAATATTACATAATTGATCAATCTTTGTATTTGAGAAAACGAAAACGTGGATATCTTATCAACCATTACAAGTACAATGTTAATACTCAACCGGAACAATACTATTTTTTGTTATTGCTATTGTTCAAACCTTGGAGAGATCTAAATGAATTGAAGAATGGATGTAGCAATTACGCAGAAGCATTTTCTTTATTACAATTTGAACTTCTAAATGCTCTTCAATATCACGAAAGCATAACTGATATTCAGCAAGGTATAGATAATATGAAAGAATTAATTAAAATAAATATAGCAGAAAATATAAAAGATGTAGAAAACGATTTTGAAAATTGTGCATTAGAATGTATTCCTGTTGAAACTAAAGAAGCTATGAGAGATTTTAAGGATGTAGTTAACAAAGTTGAAGAAAATAATGTCGATGAAATGGTAGCGCAATTAAATGCCGACCAGAAGCGAAT
>NW_018023309.1:0-1760 GCF_002006095.1 Pseudomyrmex gracilis | reverse complement strand
TCATGACGTATCAGACTGCGCACCATTTTTAAAAAATAAAGTTCAAAAAATATTAAATAAAAACGATGAAGATTCATCTCGAACAGCTGGATTAGCGAGAATTATTATTGTAAAAGAAGGAGCGCGTATAATGATTAGAAGAAATATTGATGTCACCTTAGGTCTTGTGAATGGCACGATTGGTACAATAACTTCAATTATACGAAATCCGAAGGATAATGAAGTAGAAAACCTAAAAATAAAATTATCATTTGGAANTGAACATACGATAGAACGAATTAGCGTTAAGTTTGAAGTAATGGCGTTTAGAGCGTTTGTTATAAGAAAACAATTTCCTATATGTCTAAGTTATGGAATGACTATTCATAAAAGTCAAGGACTGAGTTTAAAACATGTTGTGGAAGCCGGAAATTCTGTATTTATCTGTGGACAAATATATGTTGCTCTTTCACGAGTAACTACGCTGAATGGACTACATCTTATAAATTATGATCCTTCATCTGTGAAAGCAAGTGAGTTTGCTATTAAAGAATATAACAGATTACGAAAACAATATAGACTTGATCTCAATTATATTACAATTTCAAAGAAACGTATTCNCAAAGTACATGATTTAACTTGGACCATATCAAAATGTATTTCAGATTGTCAAAGTAATAATACAGGTAGTGATCTCATTTCATGGTGCATACCATGGAGAATTTTTAAATCAAGATAATGTATCATGCTATGCTAACACTTCTATTCAGTGTCTTTTAAATTCTCCTATTATTAGAAAAACGTTATTATGTCTAGAACGGACAAATACTGTGAGAAAATTACTGGATAGTTATATCTCCAATGATAAATTTATAAATGTAACTGAAGTGCGTAGACTGACAGGTGAGAAATATCTTCAACCTGTTAAACAAGATGAATTTATTGAACAAGGCGAATTTATTGTACAGCTTATTGATAACATACAAAGTGTAAAAAGTACTACTGAATATCATTTAACTACATTTTTGCGATGTAAAGAATGCAGTTATACAACTATGGAAACGCATAGTACTTCTGTTCTTTTGGTACGTATTCCTGAAAATATAAAAAAGTCTTATACTCTTCAAGAACTCATACAGTTAAATTTTTCATGTTGGAATAATGTCGAAAAAGTATGTATTACTTGTAATACTGTATCAGTACTGGAAAAAAATGATGTAATAATAACAGGTCACATTCTCATTTTATTAATATTAATATTAATTTTATTAATATTTAAAACTATTGATACTAAAACTGCAAAAATCAATTGCAATGTTAAAAGTGTACCTACTACAAAGATACATCTTGGTGGCAATATAAAGTTATTAGTGCAATTTTTCATCATGGAGAAAATTTGAATACTGGATGTTATACAAATATAGTGCGTATTAAGAGGGTACTGGAGCGAGATCCGAAGTCCGCACTGGGGTCTCTGCCCGGGAAGTGGCGCCTTCAAGTCAGTGTTGCAAACTCTGGCCGGCTAGCACCGAGAGCACCGAGGTGTTGGGAGCCACTGGAAGCACGCACACAAGCGAAAATCGTCGTCCGTGTGCGTGACGTCACGCTCGGCACGTCAGCTCGTGGAAGAGTGCAGACGTATTATGTTTCATCTTCTTTCCGCTTCAAGCCGGCTCAACAAGATGGAAGACGAGGCATGTTCACGTTACGTTGCGCGCTTTTTGCGTATGACAACGTGAAACGCTTTTCCGAGATTAATAATCTTGGAAACAGTACATGAT
>NW_018023308.1:11943-19312 GCF_002006095.1 Pseudomyrmex gracilis | reverse complement strand
TTCGAAAAACTTACTTTTGCAACGGTACTTATGCAGCGTGCTAAACTTTTCATCGCGATTTCTTGAAAACGCTTGAGAGTTGCGTCGTCTCCGTTTAGCATTTTTTGCTCTTATATCCAAACTACATTTCTGCAAAGTTTCATAAAAATCGGTGACCCCCAGGGTGTAGGCACCCCTTGTTAGACAGAGATTTCAGACGCGGATTAAAGTGTTTTTCACGTATTTCCGGATCCGTTCTTGTGATGTGACAGGGTACGCTTCGCATTCGCAAGTATTATAGAGAGCGGAGTAAGATTTCAGTTAGTGTTTACTAGATTGGAACCGCTAAGTAAAAGGTCGATTTTTCGGGAAAGTTAGTACCGGAATAAAGGCTAAATCCACATACTTGTCGAGTAAGAGTAAAGTTTTGAAAATTTTAGAACTTTTTTCAAAAAATTTAAAGTTAAAGTTTCGAAATTTTAAGCACTAAAGTAGTGGCTATATCCAAATACTAGTCGACTAGAATCAAAAGTTTGAAAAGTTAAAATTTTTTCAAAAAATTTAAGTTCTGTTAAAAGGTGGAAATTGTTGGTTATATACGCTCAAAAGTCACAGGCAAGGCGCCCTGAAGCGAAAAATCAACCTTTTAAAATTTTCATTTTGTCAAAGGTTAAAGGTGTTCACTTTGGTGTCACAAGTAAAAGTTTCTAATACTTTGCACACAGGCAAGGCATCATTAGTTAAGTCTATTGGTGCAGTATAAAAAAACTTTCGAATTTTCAGTTTCTGAGGTTGAGTAGTGAAAATTTTTCTAAGTCCATTAAGGTGAAAATTTTCAAAGTTGCTCAAAGTTTTCCAAAGGTCATTTCTACTTAATCTAAAACAATTGAAAGCAATTTGCAAAAAATTTGAATTTTTTGGAAAATTTACGAAAAACTTCAAAGTTCGAATTTCAAGCTAAAGTGAGTGTAAACTTGCCTAAAAAGCAAAAGTATTAAATCTTTTATTTAGGATAAGAAAGTTAAATTCTGTCCTACTAACCTTTTCCTATCTAAGTCCAACTTACCTGAAAAAGAAAAGGAAAATAAAATTAAAAGTGTCATCAAACACGTACTTACCTTATATCCTATCTGTAAAGAAATTAGGATTAAGTTTGTTTTAGAGTTTAAGTTAAGCGGTTTCAATCAACCTAGAGATAAGTACCTACCCTTCCTTAGCAATTCATCTGCAGCAGCCAGTCCTGAGTGGAAGTCCGAGACGAACATCACCAGCACCTGTAAGAGAAACATCAAAGGTCAGTCCTTAGTTAAGTGTGTTTCAGAAGGAGAAGCGGTGACGAGGACAGTAAAGGATAGCGCTAAACAAGGTAAAAAGGGGTTAAAGGGAAATTTTCTGAAAGGTTGTAAGGTTGATACCACGTGCTTATATACCGTTGGTAAAACGCGCTACGTACTTTAGAGCAACAATTTAGAAAAACATTTTCGTTCACTTACGCGATTGGTCGAAGAACAGAATACCTGGAAAGGTTGGTTTGGTGAGTTCTACGATACCTACGGGGGTAAACTAACCACGTTAGACCCAAATTTAAACTTTTTCCAAAAATTTCGGAAGTTCGTTCTTGAGCGGTAAAACTTCGGCTAAGTGCGTTAAAAGCGTTAGTAACATGGTGTAAAATGTTTTCGCGAAAAATTAAATTTTTTCCGAAAAAATAAAAGTTCAAACTTTGAACCTAAAAGATTAAGTAAGCGGTGTTAAACGCTTCCCAGAGTGTTTGCAAAGCACTGGGAGCAATATAACAAAAAATTAAAATTTTAAGGTTAAAATTTGAAAGGTTAAGAAAACTACCCCAAAAGTCTCCAAAAGTGTCTACGCGACGCCAGGAGCAATATAAGCAACATTTAAAATTTTGGTTTTAAAAGTTCGCGGATAAAATATCGCGATGGCTACAGTCAGATCTCCTGTTAAAACTCGCGAGAAAACAAAGTCGTCCGGCTCAGAAGACGAGTCGAGGGGGGCGATACCAAAAAAGATAGTCAAGAAGCCTAAAACGCAGCAAGGCGTTGCTTTTACGATTCCCGCTCGCGAAAGCGAGATACCCGAGGAACGTAGGCAAACAGTCGTGCTGGGCTAATCTAACGACACTTTGGTTGAAATTCTCCTCCACAAGATCGAACAAATGGGCAAGGAAATGGGCGATTTGAAGCAACAGGTGGCTTCGATAAAATCACCGCGCAATGAAGGAGATTACAGAGACGATGAGTCACATGGAAGATATAGTCCGATAGAACAACCGGAGGGCAGACAAAGCCCAGTGTTCCGGCAAAAAATACAGTTGGTCCCACAACAAATGTGGATTTCCAAACTTCCGAGAGGAGGCTACTTGCAAAGCCCGTTCGAAGACCTCAAGTATGGAGGCAAAGAAACAGACATGAATCCGATTGCGTTTGTAAAAAGGTTCGAGAACATAGCAACACGAGAGGAAATGACAGCCGATGACAAACTGTATTGGTTTCCTAGGTGTTTGAAACTCACAGCAGCAAGCTGGTTTGAGTCAAATGATTTTCAAAATTTCGAAGAAGCTTTGTCACAATTTAAGGAAAGATTTTGGAGCCAAAGCGCGCAGGACAAAATACGAAGACAATTGTATACGGGAAAATTCGATGCCGGTAAACACAAGTCTATGGCACAGTACGTGTTGGAATTGAACCGACAAATGAAGATGTTGGACGCTCCGGTAAGCGACAAAGAATTTATCTCCAACATTTCACGGCACTTTGACCATGACACGGCAATCGGAATCCGACCTGGTATGATTGGCGACGTACGACAGTTGGTCGAGTATCTAACGTATCAAGATGCCAACAAAGAAGCTCGCGACTCTGAGCGCAAATCTCGAGATCGCAAAAAGCAAAGCGCAGCTACATCCAAAACTCCGACAATCACCGAGTGGCGGGGGTCAAGAGACCGAAGCCGTCAAGAAAGAAAGAGTTCAAACAAACCATATGGGAAAGGCTATTCAATAAAAGGGGACAGATCGTGCAGTCCAAGTTGGTCTCGACGCGAGAATCAAAAGAAATCAGACGATCCAAAACCGGTCATAACAATGCCACCAAGCAGCAGTGACGAGGACAAGAAAGAAAAGGAGACAAAAGTGATAAAGTCAAAGGCTAATAAGCCGAATTCAAGATCGACTTCACGAAATCCGGTCCGATCTAAGAAAGCTGCGGCAATAAAAGAACTTGGTACGGATTCGAGTTCTGGTTTCACCTCTGACAGCGAGAGTAGTCAAACCAAAAACATTGGGTTTTTGAAGAAAGACGAAAATATAAAAGTTCTCGAAGAGTTCACGCGAGAGGAACAAAATAAAACTCGCGACAGGGTTAGTGCGAGAATTCCTATTAAAATCGGGGAAAAAGAATCCAAAGCTTTGATAGACACGGGATCACAAATAAATGCGATGTCAAAAGAGCTTTTTGAAGAACTCGTAAGTTCTGTTGATGCGATAACGATTCCCGTTAACAAGTTTTCGTTAAGAGGCGCATTCACTGACAAAGGTGAACTTGTGTCCTACAAAACCGCGATAGAAGTATCAATTAAAGGTCAAGTGTATGTTATTGACTTTTATATTATCAAAAAGTTGTTNTATGATGTAATCATCGGTATGGACTTTTTAGCCAGACACCGTGCAGTTATCAATTGCGTGGGCGAGTCCGTGCAGCTTGACTTGGAGCCAATTACCGGCTTAGCCGCTATACAAAAATTGACCCAAGATCAAGTAAATGCACGCCTGCAAAAGATATTCACGGACAACAAGGAATTGTTCTCCGATGAAATTGGGTGCGTGACTCACTACGAGCACGTCATAAAAATGAATTCAAAATTGCCGTTCAAGACGCGAGTGTATCCGGTACCGGATATTCACCGCGAGGCAGTCACCCAACACATCAATGACTTGGAAGAAAAGGGGATAGTAAGACGAGCCCCGACACAGTACGTAAGTCCACTAGTAACAGTAATGAAGAAAAGTGGCACAGCCACCCACAATTGAGGAAGTCTTCAGAAGAATCGGTAATAGAAAGTACTTCACGACTTTGGACGTAACAAAAGCCTTTTGGCAGATTTCGTTAGCGGAGGAGAGCCAAAAGTACACAGGCTTTTTGTTCAATAACCAAACGTATGTGTTTTGCCGATTGCCTTTTGGGCTAAAAACCAGTGGGGCGTCGTTCACTAGGGCCATGAACCTAGCTCTCAACGAGCAAGACCTAGACTATTTGACAGTCTATTTTGACGATATATTGATAGCCTCAGCAACAAAAGAGGAACATTTAGAGCATCTCAAACATGTCTTAGGAAAACTTAGAGATGCGGGATTTAGACTAAACATAATTAAGTGTCAATAGGCAAAAAGAGAAATTACTTTTTTGGGACATACTTATTCCGAAATAAAAGCCTCCATAAATGAAGAAACGCGGAACGCTGTAAAAAATTTCGCCAAACCACAAAACAAGAAACAGCTACAATCGTTTCTGGGGACTGTGAACTGGGATAGGCGTTTCATCAAAAATCTAGCCCGGATGACCGAACCATTGAACGCATTATTGCGTAAGAATTTAAAGTTCACATAGACAGACAAAGAGCAATCAGCTTTCAATAGTATCAAACAAGCGTTTGAGGAAGCTGAGGATCTATTCCTGCTTAGGAAGGGTCACAAGTTTGGTATATACATTGATGCATGTACTTCTGGACTTGGCGCCAGACTGTATCAATATACCGATGACGAACCAGACCAAAAGTACACACTGGCATACGCCAGCCGTTGCTTAAAGGGCACGGAAAAGAACTACACAATAACAGAGTTAGAGTGTTTAGCACTGGTATGGGCTCTACACAAATGGCATTCCATTTTAATGGGCCACAGAGTTAGAGTCCACACGGATCACCGTGCGTTGAAGTTTCTGGGCACGTACACAGAAAGTAGCTCCCGGATAGCTCGATGGTTCAGTTTCCTACAAGAATTTGATCTAGAGATTATTCACATAGCCGGCAAAGACAATCATATCGCTGACGCGCTTTCACGAAATTACTCTGAGTCTTCGACCAAGCGACGTGAGGATAGAACGAAGTTCGTATCTTTAATAAATTCTCCGCACGATAGTAAAGATCTTCATTTCTTGGTAGATTGGGTACGTGATGCGCAAAACGGTAACGAGGACATAGAAGCATGGCTAGAGGAATATCCGGATTATTATAGAATTAGGGACGGTATTGTTAGACAAGTAGAAGGCGGAGTTGAGCGAGTGGTGATACCCAACAGCAAGGCTTGGGAGTTTACAAATATCATTCACCGCTATTTGTTACACTTCGGAACCGATAAAGTTATCGATTTCATATTTAGGTACTTTTCAATGAAACACGTCGAACGTCTAGCGCGTGATGTCATTGCGTCTTGTCACGTATGCATCGCCACCAAATATTATACGCGCGCGACCGTAGGCGAGTATTATTATGAGATCCCTAACAAACCGAAGAAAACCGTTTCGCTTGATCTTTTCGGTCTGTTACCGCAGACTTCCCAAGGCCACAAGTACATATTAGTACTATGTGATAACTTTTCAAAACTCACTAAGTTATATCCCTTGAAAAATCAAAAGTTAGAGTCAATTTGCCAAGTATTGCGAGAAAAATACTTACCCCAAGTGGGGGTACCAGAGGAGATATTCACCGACAAAGGGGGGCAGGTCGTGACTGACCAATGGAGGATGTTCGGAGAAGAAAATAGCTTCATAACCAGGCAGACGTTACCGTACAACCCGCAGTCCAACCCAGTTGAACGAGTTATGCGGGAAATCGGGAGAGTCATCCGAGCCTACGCACACGGATGTCACACCATTTGGGATCAGATCGTACCGAGACTCGAAAAGGTGATTAATATCACCAAGCACAGAAGTACGGGACTTTGTCCCGTCGACCTACATGAGGACATCCAGTATCAGGAGGACATCCATCCAACGCTGACACCAATGGATGAGCTGGAACCAACTTTGCGCGAGTTGATTCATCAAGCGCGCGACAAACTAATGGAGCGCCAGGCCGAACGAGCCAAACAAGCGCAGAAAAAAGGCACAGCTCCAAGATATAAAGAAGGGAGCAAAGTATGGATTAAAATCCACAGACGCTCTGATAAAAGCCAAAGACTAACAAGGAAAATACATCTCGTTTATCAAGGTCCGTATAAAATCAAAGAAGAGATTTGTTTGAACGCCTATTTGATTGAAGACGAGGATGGCAGGGTGTTAGGCATATACAACTCGCGTCAACTGCGACCACACCGCAAACCTAAATACAAGCTCGTGGCATGTACCAAGAGAGGGCAAGCAGATACAAGCTCCTCTGACGACAGTGACTACGAACGGGTTACACGGGATCCAGATCGACGGGCGAGAGAGAGCTACAAGAGTAAACCTGTCAAAGGCAAAGAGCAAGCAAAGGATAAAAACCCTAAAAAGGGTACAAAAAGTATCTTAAAAGGAACGAAAACAACAGACAAATCGTCTCCAACCAAGAGCGCAAACATTTCAAAAAATTCCCGAAAGATTGAGAAGAGTCAATCAAAACATGATCCTGGTACGAAAGAGCCGTACAAGTTCAGATCAAATGAAGTGCTCATGTACTTAAAGAGCCTACCAAGAGAGGAAAGACATGAGTTGGGAGAAGAACTTCGTTTTGATCACCAACGAGCGGCAGATTGGATCAGAAGAGACACTCTTGCTTATGAAAAGGAACAGAGAGAAGTTGCGGAAAAACGCAAAAGCGCCAGGGATGACAGTAAACAAGTTGTTCCTGTAAAACAAAACAAACAAGTACAGAAGCGATCCGAAAACATGGACACTGATGAGGAAATCTATCATCAGCATGTCATGGACCATGCTAGAAACTTGGCAGAAATGTTATCACCTGAAAGGAAGCGACAACGTCAGCTGAATCGACAAAGAAGTTCCCGAGACGACAGCAGCGGTGATGAACGAGATCCAAAGACAAAAGATCAGCACCTGAAACAAAAAAGAAGGAAAGTTGTCAAGAAACCTGAAAAAGAATACAACGACGAAAGTACTTCCCTTAGTGAAAGGAAAAGACGAAGACCTTCTGCTCAGAAGTTCAAGGGGTCATCCAGCGACGAGAAGTCAGCTCCAACACAGGACCTAAAACATAAAAATTATCGTGTTAGTAAGAATTTGTATAAAGACAGTAAAAGGATTAAGAGGGTCCTGGAGTAAGACCCGAAGTCCGCACTGGGGTCTCTGCCCGGAAAGTGGCGCCCTCAGTGGTTAAGTTATTCCGTCCTTCTTTTAAAGTGAGACGGGCAATCGCGCTGTCTATCGCGTCACCGGTC
>NW_018023308.1:1421-6933 GCF_002006095.1 Pseudomyrmex gracilis | reverse complement strand
TTTTTGTTAAAGTTTTGATATATTGAAAAGTGTCTGCCATTCATTTTATTATTTTCTTTAATTCTGTAGAGCCGTTTTTCTATCCGAGCAATAATTACAAAAAACACCGTTTAGTACGAATTACTCGTTCGATCGGTAATAACAGGAAGGTCCAGGACCCTCTTAAAAAGGTTTACTTTGGCGAAGGTACATATGCGCCATCAACAAGTACGGGCATTAGACATGACCGTGATGACGAACTTTCGCTAAGTGATATAGACAGCTCAGATGATTGCGACGTGTGTGTAATGATTGTGGATACAAACGATTCGGACAATTCAACAGATACCACGGACATATCGGACACGATTCGTGTTTCAGAAGTGTCCAGTGACAGTGAAAGTGAAGTATTTGTACATTGTGAACCAGTCGCCACACCAAATTACATACGTGCACGCGAGGTACTCGAGGGCGTAATTTATCAACCAACTTGGTCAGGAAACGTTGGACCATATAGTGGCCAAGTAATTTTAACAACCGACGCAAATGTTATATCCGGTCTTCTAGCGCGTACAGTAGCAAACAATACAGACTCGAGAATCCGCGAGCGCCAGATTGAGTATTTCGACCAATCGTACGCGCCGTCAAAAACGGAGATCTCGGTCGCTGTATTAATAGCGGGTATTAGAGTATCGGTAACATTTGTGGTAATAGATTGTGCGTCAGCAGTTGCTGCAGCGTTAGGTAGACCCGCGACAGACTTCATTATAAATCAATTGTACGAGCGATTTGTGTTGGCAGGGCGTGTACGCGACACAGGAACACTGTCAAGCGGTGAAAAGGCGCAGCGAATAATCAACGAAATGCAGAACGAACAACAAGATTTGCACATTAAGGCATCCAACATGCAGAAACAAATTCAGCAAGCCCAACGCAAAGTTGAGGAAATGAGACAGCGCAAGGAACATATCTTACAATGTCTTGCGCAGCGACTAGAGGAGATCAATGAAATAAGGGAACGCGAACGCGAAGAATTGGAACAAATGGAACAATTCTTGGCACAGTTAAATGCAACGCAACCCGGGAGACCCATTGAAACACGCCAACTTCCAGCGCTTCGGAGTCAGGCGACACAACCAGTGGGGTTTACAGGATCACACCCAGTCGCTCCTCCAAGGGTTAGACCTAAACAACACAAGGAGCCAAGACCGTCTACATCAGGCACATCACGAACAAGCTCAAAAGGTCCGTCTAAAAGAAAAGCGGGTTTGGAAGTAAAACATGCTCCGGCAAAAGACAAGAAGCGGGCTGAAACCAACAAGGCCCAAAGTAAGGAAAGTGCACCGCGCCAGTATAAACAATATCGCACGCGGGAAGTTACCCCAGATGTGTCTTATTTGATTAAAAATAAACAAAAGAAACATTTCGTTTATAATATACCTTCGGATCCAGAATCTGAAGATGGAGTGACACAAGAATCACATACAACAGACGAACAGGTAACGTCGGACGGACTGTCGCAACAAGAAGTCGCCAAAATTTTGGAGAAACAACCAAAAGTGGTGGTCACAAAGGTAACAGTCTCCAACATAACTACCACTGACGTAGACATGCGACCGCCACAGTCAACTCAGGTTTCTGTAGTAACAGAAACGGTAACAAACAACGTGATGGAGATTCAACAACAACAATCATCTCCATCAACAAAATTTAACAACAATCAAACGGAGGAACAACAAGAAACATCTCCGTCTGAAATAATAGATAACAACCAGTTGGGGAACGAACAAACAAAACACCAACATCCCGCAACTGAGAACGGCGATACGACATCAACACAGTTAAAATATGTCATACCGCAAACTTCAACACCAAACATCACGGAAGAAAGTATTACGGGAGAGATCCTCCAATTCTTTGAGCAATCTCCGGCAGCCGAAGAAATTGTGGAAACACAAAAAACGGAGCAAGTAACAACGGAGATCCCAGACAGCGAGGATACAAGCAATATTTCTGCTCACTCGGAGATGATACCATTGGCATCAGCTACCGAATTTGCAGAAATGGCAGGGGTAATGAAACCGCAGGCAACTGGGGCGGAATTCCCGTGTAACGTACAAGAGCAGGACCGTGAAACAGTCAGAAGGACAAGGTCCAAATCTGTGGGCTAAAGACTGTCACCTGTTAAAGAGCGACAGTGAAAAAGGCAATCAGCCAAGGACACGTTAATTTTATTTTTTGTTCTTAGAGCGAGTGTTCTTTACACGTTTTAGTATCTATGACCAGGTGTTTTTATGTTATGCACGTGTTGTTTAAGCGCTCGGGGTGTGTAAGGCCCGTAATAATTGTAATCAGAAGTGCAGAATTTTATTTTGTTTTTGTTTTTGTTTTATTTTTTGAGGTAATCCCATTGGATTAGGGGTTACTCGCCAAACTGACATTTCGCAGTGTTAACTTAGACCTAGAAAAAACTCACAATTTTAATTGTCACCGAAACGTTGGGGGTTAAGTTATTTACAAGTTTGAAGTATGTATAGAAAGTATGAGCAACAATTCAAAAGTTGGCGAAAGTTAGGTTTACTGACTCGGATCGAGTTAGGGACTAACTTTCCAAATGTGGGTAATACTGCGTCAACTGGTTAGTCACTCTAGGATAACTCAAGCCTGAAAATAACATAAACAATTGAGTTAGTAAAAAAGGGTTAGGAAGAGTACTTACCTGCGTCAGGTTGTCCCACGTTGTTTGAACGGGTCCACGTCATCCTAGGGATCCGGCAGCGGTCACCTGAAACAAAAAGAAAAAAAAGTTAGAAAGAATTAGGTGAGTTTGAATTGTTGGCCATACTTAACCAGTGAGCGAGGTTTGTGTTGGAACAACGGTTAACGAAGTTTCAGCCACAATTGAGATTGTTAGTTTTCAAGGTGGCTGGTGCGTGTCGCTTGCTTGGGCTGTCCGAGCGTCTTGAAAAGTTTAAGGCAAAGGTAAACGTGTGTAATTGTTGCAGATATCTTGCGTACATACAGATCTGGTGCAGAGTGTGTGATCGTGCGAGTTTCGCGCACAATTGGGTTTTGGCCATACTAACCGGCTGCAAATCCAGGGTGTTAGGTAGTCACAAAAAGTTAATTGTTGGCGAAACTTGGCAGGTAAAGAGAACTTCAGTAGAAAAGGGGAGTTACAAAATTTCAGCCACAATTGCAAACATTGGTCAAAGTTTTAATTGTTCAAAATAATGCGTGTATGTAATGGTCTTTGGGTAAAAAAGCGCCACACCAAGTTTGGCCCACAATTGGGATGCTAGCTACTTACCTCGGGTTGTCAAGCTAGACCCTAACCCTGGGGGAAAGTATAATTGTCAGCGAAACTGCGTCGGTATGCAGGTCTGTATTAGAATAAGTGCCTTGTTAAGTTTAAGCAACAATTGAGGTAGTGGGTGTTTACATCGGGAAAGGTGTAATTGTTGAAGTTAAGTTGAGAATAGAATTTTCTAAGATAAACTCGACGGTTTTGGTCAAAATTATTAACATTTGAAATTTTGCGTGTTTGGTCAAGGTACCTAGTTTCGGTAAAAAAGTCTAATTGTTGGTGAAAATAGGCCAGAGCGTTTATTTGTGGTCGAATAAACGTTTGCAGCCAAAATCTGTAACTTTTAGAAAATTCTATTTTGTGCGCATGCGTGAGCGCAGAGAGGGGATGACGCGGCGTCTCGGCTGAGCCGGTCGCGCGGAGAGTTAGTTGGAATCGAGCGCTCACCAAGCAAGCAGCGTGGTTAAAAACGAGTCCACTCAGATATATTGCGATACCGAGATCGGTTGTAGAACACGCGTTCTACGTATAAGTTGTAACATAAGAAAACTGTTGTTACGACAAGTGTTAATAAAACTTTGTAAAGTTGTAATCCATAAACTCAGTGTGTGATTAATTTACACCACCTGAACGTTGAAGGACCAAAGGACTAATCAGGGATCCGTCGTCACCGTTATCGTCTGAGATCCGGGGACAGAGGATATTCTGTGACGTCGTACGGTGAGTCGGGTCAGCGTGAAACTGTAAATAACGGGTTTTCTTGTTTTTTCCTGAAAAAATAAGTGGCGACCGTGATCTCCGCGCGTCGGAAAGTCAAACGGGCCGGTCACAACCTAACTATCGAAAAGTTTAAACTTAATGAAGTTAAAAACATGAATAATAAAATTAATTTTATCATAAAACTTTGATAAATTTATAAAATAATATATAAAATATATAAAATATATAATATATAAAATATATTATAAAATAATATAGCATTTCTATAATATCGTACAATTACAACCAACATTGATATACCTAAAACTCTTTCACACAACCTAAAAACTAAATAATAAATTAAATAAAAATCCAAATTCATAGATAAAAGTTCTAGACCTATAATCAAAATTATATTTAATACTACTAGCTCAATCAGTAACAAAACAATTAATATATATTTATAAAACACTATTAACATAATTAAAAAAACAATTAAAATTATTAAACAAAAATAATTATATCACCTAAAATGTATTTTAAAACTTTTAAGTAAAGATTTATAGTTTGAAAAAAAACTACAATTTTGTAAATTGTAACTAAATAAGTCATTATTTATCTACCAAAGATAATAAAAACTAAATGTTTACACCTTTAATCCTTAAAATTAATATTCGTAATTTAAAATTTTTTTTTAAATTAATAATTATATTTTACAAACAACTAAATTATACACAAATTAAAAGTAACTGTGCCTTTAATATATGCCCTGATAATTACAACAATGATCTTTATGATATAAAATAACTTTCATCCAACTCATCTTATCTTCCTATTAGTCTTGTACTCATTAATAATTTGTAGAAACTCATCCATACTTAAAAAATCTTTTTTATACTTAATTATTATATTTTTAANTATAATTAGAGAAGTCCTTATTATCTTTCTATACTTCTCAAGACTCATTTCAAATAAAAAATCAATCTTATACTTAGTAAAAAAGCCATTTTAATAGCTATTATATTTTTTTTTCATATATCTTACTTATAAATTTTGGAAAAGTAACTCACTCTATAAATAAATCTATAGAAATGAACATATCTACTCAACTCCATTTTGATATATTTCGCAATATTAAATTAATTTATACTTACTCCTTCAATTCAATATCAGCCATTTCCATAATTCTGCTTATTCTATATATATTCTCAATCATTAAAATTATCTCAATTAAATCTATTAATCTACGTAAAATTACTTATAAATAAAAGTATAATTAAAAATATCAAGTCATCTATTTTAAACGTGTTAACACTTAGTAATATCTNATATGAAATTTTAAATCCCTACTTGGATTATTTGTAGGAGTTTAAATTATTAGTGGATTCTTTCTATCTATACATTACTGCACAAGAACATCCATAGGCTTTAGTAGAATTATTCACATCATACAAAATGTAAATAATAGATGGATATTTCATAACATTCATATCAATGGAACAACTATATTTTTCCTTTGTATGTACA
>NW_018023308.1:0-1375 GCF_002006095.1 Pseudomyrmex gracilis | reverse complement strand
TCAATTTACTAAATACCTGAATGTCAGGCGTTACCATTTTATTATTATCAATAGCAACAGCATTTCTAGGATATGTTTTACCATGAGGGCAAATATCTTTTTGAGGAACAACTGTAATTACAAATTTAGTATCAACAATCCCATATATTGGAAATAATCATGTCGTATGAGTTTGAGGTGCATTCTCAATTATGAATTCCACATTAAATAGATTTTATTCCCTCAATTTTATTCTTCCATTTATCATTTTAATCATGAAAAGAATTCACTTAATATTCCTTCATGAATCAGGATCATCAAACTCTGTAAAAGTTTCCAAGAAGTATAAAAATTTCCTTTCCATAAATAGTTTACTATTCAAGACGTATACGGTTTTATAGTAATAATAGTAACTTTTACCACTATTATTATACATTCTTCTTATGTATTTACTGACTCAGATAAATTCCCAACCGCCAATCCAATAGTAACCCTCATCCACATCCAGTCTGAATGATACTATCTATTTGCTTATGCTATCTTACGGTCTATCCTGAATAAATTAAGCTGAGTTCTACCTCTGGATACCCTCGATCTCAATTCCGTACACCTTACCACTAAATAAATGTAATTTAAATACTACAATCTTTTACCCTCTCAACCAATTAACATTTTGAACTCTAATTAATTCATTTATTTTACTAACATAAGTGGGAGCGCAACCCATTGAAAGACGGTTTGTAACTCTTTGACAAATTACACGTATTTTGTACTGTTTAATACTACTATTATTTTCACTAATTAGAAATTTCTGAGACACATATATATTTAAAATTTAAGTTCATGAACTTGAACAAGTCTATGTTCTGAAAACATATTAAAGAAATTGTAATTTTTTATTACTTTATTAAAACTTAAGTTTATAAAATTAAGCTATAACTATTAAAAAAATTGCAATACCAACAGCAATTAGACGATACAGTAAAACTAAAGGCAAAATAACTTTCCAACACAATTACATACATTACATACATTAATTCATTATACCGTATACGAAGAAGTAGACCTTGAAAAACCAAAATTAATGAACTAACAAAACATTTTATAACTAATATTATATCTCTAAATAACAAAGACCTAAATAATAAAGTAAATAAAACAGTAAATACAACCCTCACGTTAAGAATTATTTCATACTCTACCAAAAAGTTAATGGAAATCATGAACTAAAATATTCCACATTAAATCCTGATATCAACTCAGATTCACCTTCAATAAACTCTATAGAGCTTCGGTTTAACTCAGCTAAAATACTACTAAAAAAAACTAAAGTTATGGGTAAAACTATAAAAAATTTCAACATCAGTTTTGTCATATTAACAAAGTAATAAAAGTA
>NW_018023307.1:11855-14183 GCF_002006095.1 Pseudomyrmex gracilis | reverse complement strand
CTTTTTCTTTTCATAGTCTTACTAAAACCCTACCTTTTTCTTTTCCTAGATTATCATCAAATATATTTTCAATTCTTTCCCTCTTGTCTTTTCCTAGTTTATTAAACCATTCCTTAACTATCTCGCAATCTTCCACATAATGTGATATATATATCATCCTTTCCTTTCTCACAGAAAATACACTTTCTCTTTTCTTCTTCTAGCCTTTTATTCTTCTTTAATATTTATTGTTTTCTTCCATATTCCCACATTTTACTCTTATTAATGCTCTTACTCGATCTCCTTCCTCACCCTCTTCCTGCCTCTTTTTTCGCAGATAACATGGACCATCTTCCTCTTTATGCAATTCCTTATATCTACTGTTGTATCTTGCCTCCCTTATTTGACTTTCCTGTATCTGTTTTTGTATATCTTTTTCTCTTTCTATTATCATCCTCTCAAAATCTAAATCTATATTCGAGTCTAGTAAATTTTCGAAAGCTTCTATTCCCCACCCATTTCTATTCAGATACCTTTCTTTCTCTTTGGTATATTGATCCTTTTTTCCTTGCCCTTTTTTCTCTTTGTTACACAGCTTGACTAAATTATTTCCACTAGATTCCCTTACCTTAATGTCGTATCTCAGTGCTCTAGTTCCCCATCTAATTTTCATCTTTTCCTTTCCTATCTCTCTCAGTATAACATATCTTGGGGTGCAAAAGTCTAATCTGAATACCCATCTTATGTAGTCCATCATAATTTTCTCTAATTCTTTCTTCTCCTCCCACCCCCATATTTCTACTCCATAGGACATGACGCTTTGCACTAGATATCTGAGGAGTATCCACCTTCTCTTTAAGTCATTCTTGCAGATTCTCTCTCCCAGTCCCCATACCTTATTCACTGCTATCCTCCCTTTTCTACAGAGTTCCTTAATGTGATCCTTGTAATCGCCCCTCCTATTCAACATAAAACCTAAATACTTAAAACACCTAACCTTTTCTATATTCTTCTTTTCCCATCTAACTTGATCGCTATCTTTGCCCCCTCTGCTATTGAACACAATTACCTTAGATTTATCCAACAGAGTATATGTTCTTCAGCTTCGTTATCAGTCCCTCACTTATTCCTTTCTTTTCCAAGATTCTTCACAACACCTTCTTATCTACATTGTCGAAGGCTACTCTCAAATCGATGAACAGTGCGTATACTTTCTCTCTCTCTGTCTCATTGGCTTTTTCCCTCTGGACCAAATGGTTCACCACATATATATTGTCTAGAGTCGATCTTCCTTTTCTAAATCCTGCCTGATTTTCCGGGATCATTTCCTTCTCTTCTACTTCTTGCTCTAATCTACTTCTTATCAATTCTGCGTGCACTTTATATGCAGTGCACAGCAGTGATATCCCTCTATAATTTGCCGCGACATTGTGATCACCTCTCTTGTATATGGGGACTAGTATACTTTTTCTCCATTCTTCCGGTATGTTTCCTTTGCACCAAGCCTTCCTTATTACCTCAGTCAACCCCTTCTTTACCGTTTCTCCCTCTAGTCTCCAGGCCTCCATTGGAATGTCATCTATTCCCGCTGCCTTTTTCATTTTCATTTTCTTTGCAACCTTTCTTATTTCTTCTTCCGATGGGTCGTCCACTTGCCTCTTCTCTTTTCTTAGTTCGTCCTCTTTTTNCCATTCCTCGTTCCCCTTGTCCTCTTCTTCCTCACGCGTCTCCTGCCCTTCTAGCAGATTCACAAAGTGCTTTCTCCATTCTTCCACCTCTATATTTGGCTCTCTCGTTTCTCTTTTCTTTCTCCTTTTGTTTATAAATCTCCATACCTCTGCTTCCGTCCTAATCATTTTCAGTGTTTTCTCTTCTTCTTCTCTTTTCTCTTTTCTTTTCTTTTCCATATATCTTCTCCATTCCTTATTCTGTTCTAAGTATTCTTTCCTCGTTATGTTATCACTTTTCCATTTCTTATAGCTTCTCTTGGTATCCCTTTTCATCTTTGTGCAACTTCTGTCCCACCATTCCTTGAATCCTATTCTTTTTGTTTTGATCCTAATATCCTTTTTTATCATTGCCTTATCTACTAGCTCTTTTAGTTTCTTCCATGTAAAATCTAGACTCATCTCTTCCTGCTCTTCCGTCCAGCCTATTTCTTCCGTATTTGCAATAAAACTTTTTATTGCCTCGATGTCCCAGCAGATAACTTTCTTTTCCTTCTGTGCCTCCTCCTCTCCTGTTCTTCCTCTATATCTTCTATCTTCCTCTTGCTCCATGCTTATCCTCACGCGGATTGGCATATGGTTCGAGTCCACTCTTTCTTTTACCTTAAAATCCACTATCTTG
>NW_018023307.1:9056-10755 GCF_002006095.1 Pseudomyrmex gracilis | reverse complement strand
TTTTCTCTTTTAATAATAAAATATATAAACAAACTTTTGGAATGCC
Organism: Pseudomyrmex gracilis; assembly: GCF_002006095.1. NCBI lineage: Eukaryota > Metazoa > Arthropoda > Insecta > Hymenoptera > Formicidae > Pseudomyrmex > Pseudomyrmex gracilis. The sequence goes on along the minus strand of NW_018023307.1, from coordinate 10,709 downwards.
TATGGGGTCCCCTCTATCTCCAATTATTGCCGATATTGTGTTGCAAGATTTGGAGAAATTTATATTGAAAAAATTAGATTTCAAGCCTTCTTTTTACTTTAGATATGTGAATAATATTATCTTAACAGCGCCTCCTGATTGTTTAACTTCACTCTTAGACATGTTTAATAGTTACAATAATACATTACAGTTCACAATAGAAGTTCAAAATAATAATTGTTTAAGTTTTTTGGAAGTTAAGATTTTAAATTTTAATAGAAAAGTAATGTTTGATTGGTTCCATAAACTTACTTTTTTTGGCAGATATTTGAATTTTTACTCTGCCCATTCGCAATCTCAAAATATTGGCACGGTTTTAAATATGGTTGATAGAATTATGCTATTATCTGACCCTTGTTTTCAACAAAAAAATTTTAAATTTATGATTGAGGTGCTTCTTATGAATACCTATCCTCTACAATTTATTTTTAAGACTATCAAGAATAGAATTAAGTTTTTAATTAATAATAGATTAAATTCAATTAATGACAATAAATTTGTTTCAATTGATCTTGAGGTTGTTAGAAAATATTTTGTTGTCCCTTACATTCCAGAACTATCTTGTTCTATTTCAAGATTTTTTAAAAAAACGAAGGAGATCTCTTTGGCTTTTCGTAGTTTGAATAAATTGAGTAAATTTATTAAAGTCGGAAAGGACAAGGTACCTTATGATCAAAATAAAGATGTTGTCCATCAAATTAATTGCAATAATTGTAATGTATCATATGTTGGACAAACGAAGCGCAAGTTAAAAACAAGAATTAGTGAACATAGAAATCAGATTAATAGAATTTCAGCTGTTGTTTCTGTGGTCACGGAGCATCGTTTAGAGACTGGTCATGACTTCATTTGGAATGATGTAAAAATCTTAAACACTGAAAAATTTTTTTATAAGAGATTAGTTTCTGAAATGCTCCACATTAAGTTACAGGATAATCTGTGAAATGTAATGTCGGATACTGACTTGTTGAAACCTTATTTCTCTTTACTTGAATTGTATAAATCAAATGTTTAGACTGTTACTTTTATAAACATGTTTTTCGACCTAATGTGAACTTTTGATCTTCTGATCAAATAGTGGGGATACTTTTTTATATTTGCTGGTTGATATGTTTTCTTGTCAGTACACAGTATTTTGTAATTTGTTGTCATACACGATTGACTTCATTTACTTTATATTTTAGTAATGTTGTGATCTAATTTGTTTTTTAATTGAGTGAGTTTTATTAATTTGTTATTTTTGTATTTTATTTCAATGTATCTTTTGCGCTAATTATCTATTATATTCATTAGATGTTTATTACACTAAAGAAGGTCCAAACTTGAGGACCGAAACGTATGTGTTTTTTGAATAAAGACTTATATTTATACACAAACATCCTGTATTTACTGCTCGTATCGGCCTTTTAATTATTTTTTATTATATATACATATATATTAAATGTTCAATATTCTAAAACCTTTTAAATGTTTTTTATGACTGTTAACTGATATAAATAATTAATAAATTGTATGCATCTCGAAGTATTTTGTTATTAATAATATTATGTATTTTTTCCAAAACTATAAATCTTGAGAAAGTTTTTCACGTTGTCATACGCGCGCAAAGCACGC
>NW_018023307.1:0-8626 GCF_002006095.1 Pseudomyrmex gracilis | reverse complement strand
ATGAAGTAAACAGAGAAATAATATAAATTATAACATAGTTAAGAGAAAGGATTTAATAAATAATGTTCGTACACAAAGTGAATATAAATAGATGATAGAAAGTTTGTAATTCTGGTTGTGTATTCTTACATATTACAAATGAAAGATTACATATATATAGTTACTTATGTAAGAAGAACATAGAAAAACAGATTTATTTTATGATAATAATGTTTAATATAATGGATTTAAAGTATGCAAAAAAAAAAATTTATAAAGATAATATATATAAAATATTTATATAAAAAAGACCATACTTCTGACAGAAATTGTTATATTTATCTTTTTCTCATGTTTACAGTTTATCTATTCATATAACAGTATTGTAATGTACCATGTATTGTAAGTCTACCATTTTGCAATAAACCGCTTTTATATATCAAGATGTACATTTCCTTTTTTTATGTATATTCTCTATATCGTCACTCCCTACGTATAATCCCGTAACTCCAAAACGCAAATTTTAGAGGAGAGCAGTTTAAAATTTTAAAGCTTCATATAGTTTCCCTAGTTAAGGGATCTTTTGGTTTTAAATTTTTACCATACTTATGAATATTTTTTTTAATACTTGGTGACCACAAAGAACATGACTTTCTGAGTGTCACTATGCAATAAACTGAAAATCCCATATGTGACACTTATGTAATTATTCGTAGGGAGTGACGATATATTTGTATATGTAGATTCAAATTATATAAAATATTAATATATATAGATATATATTTGCAAGAGAGAGTTCTTTCTCATTAATCTTTTTTCTTTTGTAAGTACTTCGATTGATCTATGAGAACAATGTCAGGTAATCATTTTTTCTCTATTATTTCTCTATTAATACGCTACAAAATTTGAAATTAAACTATAAGTTTTATTAAATGTTTTTTCTTTTTAATTCACAAATGATTCGTTCCGTGGTTTTCATTGTAACATTTTCTATTTACAATTGAGATATTATGGGATAAATAACGTGGAAAAATAAATGATAATTAATTATTAGATAAACTGTCCGATATATTTTATCTGAAAGTGGAACAACTCCGACCCTGTATATCTTGAGAAAGCGCATTTCACGTTATTATACGCGACAAGTCTGTACCGACTTGTATACCGACGTGTACATAGCACGAAATAGAACCATGTCCACAGCACATAGCACGAAATAAAACCATGTCCACGCGTGGACATAGCCATACGTATCGACAAGTCGCTCGTGGACATGTCTGCGTAGTTNCAATGTGCACCACCCGTGGACATTCGCTAGTGTACGGGGCGATTTTGCTATGACAGAAACTCTTATAGCCGTGGCCGCTCTCAGGCTTCTCTCTGGTGAAACAAACGCTTTTTTATCGAGTTCTTTAATGTTACACTGTTACACTTTTATACAAAAATTGTTGTTAGTTTAGTATAATTGTTTTTTATTCTTATGTAGGCTACAGACAAAGGTCCACGTAAAAACCTAACGCGCTAATAGTGGCACCTAATGGGTGGCGTGGAAGACCACTAATAAGAATTGTTATGAAATAAAAACAATTTTTGTATCAAAAATTGTATGAGATGAGACTCCATTTCGGTAAAAAAACGCTCTGTTGTCAGCTACTTCGACGAATCGCGCTGTCAAAATATAAGTATGGTAATGTGTGAGACGAGCGGGAGACGAAAAGACCGCGCGTCGAAAGTAAACGCATCCAGAGTTCTCACTTTTGCTGCTAATCAACATAGTAATCTAATATAAAAATATATGTTACACAATTTGTAAAAGGGTAATACGACAAAAGCACTCTTAATTGGTTAAAAATAAAAAGTAATGAAACTATAGTACAATATTATGTACTTACCTTTTTCGTCTCATAAAGATTTATACGATTGCCACTTAAAAGACATATATATAATATTTTTAGGAATCAAATACTTTCAGATTATGCAAAATCTAAATAATGGAATTTTCTTTTCGTTATTTACACCCGAACAAAATACCTTTCTAAAAAAAAGTAAAAAAAGACGCCAAGTACATGCAAAATTCGTATCTCTAGAAAACGTATTACTATAGACGTATTACTATAAAAAATCTTGTTCTACAAAATCTATTCTACAAAAGAAATGATATCAATTAGGGTAACTGTCCCTATTAGTGTGCCTTTATATTTAAATAAATATTACAGAAAAACGAGTGAAAATAAATAAGTAGAGTATTTTTTTATTTATAGTTATGATATCAATGGATTTTTTAAAATAGTTCATTTTACATTTATAAACATGTAAAGTATAGTAAATATTTTTTAAAAATTTATACTATGATTTCGTCAGATAAACCGACTTTTCTTGTCCAAAACCTTAAGAAAAAGTCACCGTTTATAAGTATATAATATTTAATATTGAATGATGTACAACAGTTAAAATGTACTTTACGTAAGAAAAAGGTTTGATTTTGCGAAAAAATGCAATTTAAGACACTTTAAAGCATTTTATTAGCAATAAATGGTGTTTTCACAAACAAGGACAAGATTTCATGGCATGTCCCTATTTATGTACTTCAGCCGGCTGTCAAACGTAACCTTGTTTCTATAGCAGTGTGAAAGTGATGAAGTGATGAAGTGATGCAGTTCATATTGATATGTATTTTAGAAGTATAAGGTTTATAAATTACTCANAATGATAAAATTACTCATAATGAAAGATAATATATATAAAGTAATATATACATATATTTTAATACATATAGTAATTATGACTGTTATTTTCAATTTTGTTTTTCTGTACAAGAGAAAGTTTTAATAAACTAAATCTGTAAAATATATATTTTGTNTTTTTCTTTCAATGAACTATTACTTTATTTATTAGTCATTGCTTTGCATTAAATTATTAGAACATTCTTTTTTAAATATTTAACATTGATAGTTATCATTCCTAGAAATACAAACATATATACATTTGTTTCATGTAGTTTTGTAACACTTATTTAAACAAAACTTCATCATTATGAACAGATACACACAAATAGGGAACTTATAATTTATATTTATAATTTGAGATGGACACAAACTGAGGGCTTACAATTAAAGACAAGCACACAAACTGGAAGCACATAATTTGGAACAGGCACACAAATTGGGAGCACACAATTTGGGGCTGGCACACAAACTGGGGGCACAGAAAAATGTTCAACGTCTATCGAAAGAGCACATAAATAGGGACAAAAAGTCCTCTTTAATTTTAATTAAAATTAATTAAATATNTTAATATTTTGGGCTAATACAAATCTTATTGTCAAAAGAAGAGTTTAAAAAATCGATATAAATTTTGAGCAAGCTCATTTGAAGTCAGTTAATTGAGTATTTATTCAAAAAAGAGAGCACGATTGCTTAACAGCACACTAATAAGGACAGTTACCCTAGTAATGCCAAGTAAAATCTTAAACATTTATACATTGTTACAATATATAAAATATTATATAAAATTTTTGAAGTTGCTTATACGTTGTTATAAAAGATAAAATTTTCTAAAACAATAGAAAGTTTAAAAAGTGTTACTCCGCGATCACCCTGTGTTCTGTGATTGCTAGGCGAGCGGTCTTAAATACCAAGTACAGTGCGGAGCACCATATCGTGCGCCGTGAGGAGAAGTAGTTCTCCTCCGGCTGTCTCCTACTAGCACGCGCCAGCGGCCCGAGATTTAATCCATATGTACCGGCACGGTTACCGATGACACATACCGACGCGGTTACCAATAATANTTTATAGACTTTACTTTCTATTAACTTTAAAATAAATTTTACAGAGCCCGAGATGATACTCAATTATTCACTTTATCCTTAAAAACTATCCTTACAATTAACTTACATACTAAAATACCTAAACTACACACACACCTCGCAACCCTACTCTTTTTGGACCCCCCCTTCCGGCAGCCAACTCTAAACCACCTTACAGCCACTGGATCACTCTCACCCTTCACATTTACCCATTCACACAATTCCTTCCATTCATCCTCACACCCATCTCTTCTCATCCGACATACTCTGTTTTTCAGAATAATATAAATATACTTTTAATTATGAAGAGTTTAAGAACAGAACTTAAGAACACAGCCAGAGTTATTTTAAAATTTAAGTGCATCGGTCAATACTAGATTGCAACAAGTTGTCGACCGAAACGGTTATTGGGTCGACTAATAAGTCAAAGCTCTTAGAAACGGTTTTTTTTCAGAACCATACATTTATTTAACAAGAATATCTCTCGCGTTGATCAGAATTACATTTAACGGCTTTTTTCAGAGCCACAGAAAATATTTTCCAGAGTCTGTCACATCCGTGGACAGAGACGTTTGTCTGTATAAGTATCAGCGTATCCAGTTTAATTTCATTTTTTATTTTTCGTTTTTCTTTTACAGTAGTCGGTAAATTACCAGCCTTGAATATACCGTTGTCGGTAAAATACCATGGTCGGTAATGTACCATGGTCGGTAAAATATTATGGTCGGGATTGTACCATGGTCGGTAATATACCATGGTCGGTAATATACCATGGTCGGTAATATATTATGGTTAATATTATACTGTTGTTATAGCAAAGTATTGTTATTAAAAAGGTTTGTAATAGCTCATTAATTAAGGAATCAGTATCAATTATTATGTATGATTTATTGTTATATATAATTTATTATACCAATGTTTGCGCATACGAAACGTTACGGCAGATTTATAGCAATGTACGTATATCAGCTAGTTATAGTATTCCACTAATACTTCTGTTTATGTTAATATTATTAGTAATAATTCCGTAGTAGTTTCTTTTAATTTTCTCAATATTCTTGAATATTCTTTTCTCACGACAAAACCTGCGCGTAAAGACCTGCGGGCGCTGGCCTGAGCGAGCGTACAGAGATAAGGCACGCGCGGAGATAAGGCACGCCTCGCGACCGCGGAAACCGAGCGAGCGCAAAACCGATGACCGCGTAGGACCGTTGAACGACGGACCCGTGGGACAGTGCTGCATCAGCATTTTTTGTAGGGTATAAAAGCGGCCGAAGCGACCGGCACAAACAGAATCATTCGAGCATTCAGAGTCAGTCATTCGGAGTCAGTCAATCAGTTCATTAAGAATCGTTTATTCAATCAGAGCGTTCAGTTCAGTCAGTCAGTCAGTACGAACTTAGAATATTTTCAGTCAGTACGAACTTAGAATATTTTTGTAATACAGACTTAAAATATTTTCGTAATACGGACGTAGAATATTTTTGTCACATTTGGACTTAGGAATAGCCTATCATGGTAAGAATTTTGTAATATAATTAAGCTTCCTTAATTTACGAACGAGTATTCCTTTTTTTTTATGTAAATATATACATATATCTATAACTTGTCTTTCTGTTTCCTTTTTTCAACTGAGTTGTTACATTGTTAATTAATTTCTGGTTTCTCACGCGTCAGTTCTGTTCTAAAAGACAAGAGAGGTGCGTCACGAGCGCACGCTTGTTGTTTCCTTCTGTTCCGAAGACAAGAGGTGTGCGTCACGATCGCACGCTTGTCGTTTCTTACTGTTCTGAGGACAAGAGAGGTGCGTCACGAGCGCACGCTTGTCGTTTTCTTTCCAAGATACAAGAGTAATAGAAGTGCGACTCGATTGCACGCTTATTCTGTGTATCTGTCTCCAGGAAACACACCATCCAGATACTCCGGCCCGTCAGAGAAGACGTCGTATGCGTCGAGGAGGCAGAAATTACCATCTGAGAAGTTTTTTAAGAAATTACTCGCGCAACGGACAGTTTGACCCGTCAACGTTGGAAACAACCAACAACACATCCGACAAATTCAGCAGAACATTCGGTTAGGTCCGCTCCGTGCATTATAACCAATATAAAATTTCTTAGAAATCATCGCGTCACTATTAAACCAGGGTGGAAACTAATATAAATCACTAAGCCAAGGGTGGTGTATCCGGCAACGATTCCGCCATCAGACCCGCGGTTTAAGGTTTATATAGAGAAAAGACGAGAGGCGTTGTATTCAAAAAAAGAAATTAATAATAAATAACTTTACTATTCTTTAAACTATTCGGATTAATAATTCCGCCAGGAACATACCCTGCAATAACCCAGTGGTCGGTAATCCAAAAGATTGTCGGTAAAGATCGGTACATAAACCGCAGTCGGTAACTGTCGGTAACTACACGGCAGTTGGTAACTGTCGGTAACCACACGGCAGTCGGCAACTGTCGATAACCACACGGCAGTCGGTAACTGTCGGTAACCACAGTCAGTAACAGTCAGAAATAGAAGACCAGTTGGTAACATTCAGTCCAGTCATCTTCCCAACCAAAATCTTTATTCTCCGCCCCGGTAAAGTCAGTACGGCTGACCATAAAGAGAAAACGTTTGTTCGACAAGTGTAAACGGTTTTGTCGAACCGTGACTTTGAACACTCGGACGTAACAAGTCACATTAAATGGTTCTTGTCAGAAGTATAAATATATATTTTACAAAACATTTCTGATCGCAAACCTATAAAATAAACTCGCGTAACTGCTTCAAAATTTATATAAAATAATTTTTGTGTCATCTTTCTTACCTTTTCATACACACACACACACACACACATTATTTGTTATTATCATTATTTTGTTAAATTTTTAAATACATATACAACTATATATGTATATATAAACATAACTATTATAATATTGCCTTACTAGTTTTTATTTTTGATGTTTTAAAGACATTTTAACGGTAATTATACAAATCTATTATAGTATGTTATTTTTTATTCTTTCTCTCAAGTTTTTAATAACACAGCCACACAAAAAAAAATTTTTTTGGCCTGAGAATCAGACCATGTTTATTATATGTTTTTGGAGTCGCTGAATCCGAATCCGAGGTCCATTAAACCCCATCGGGTCGGGGTTCCGCCATAACCTCAAAAAACACCATAATCTGAGCTTGGAACCCATATAATCTTTTGATTCAAGCCATAAACACAAAAACCAATTANATTAACCCCATAACCCCATCTTTTGATAAACCTAAGTTTTCTATAAGATCATTCAACACCAATCTTGAGAATACTTCGATACGATAGTATCGCTATCTTCACTATCAGATTCATTTTCTTCAGCAGAAATCCATGTTTTCGTTCTAACAGAAGCACCATTTTATATACATGTTGCATATATCATCGTCAATGGTTGAAGCTATGGTTATGAGTTACAGTGAGAATGCAAGGTCATAGAATTATTTTATTTAATTCCATAAATTTAAGAAATCTTCGGTCATGAATGATTGACATTTTAATCGTCATGGATAGGCTTATGGAGCTATGGGAATATAGGGTTATGGGATTATGGGGTTTATCTAATTGGTTTTTGTGTTTATGGCTTAAATAAAAAGATTATATGGGTTTCGAGATTATGGTGTTTTTTGAGGTTATGGCGGAACCCAGACCCGATGGGGTTTAATAAACCTCGGATTTGAATTCAGCGACCCCAAAAACATACAATAAACATAGTCTGATTCCCAGGCCAAAGAAATTTTTTTTTTGTGTGGCTGTGTAATTAATTTACTATGACATTTATCTGTTGTCATAGTTTTCTACTTTCTTACTTAAATATAGTTTACTTTTTTACACATACCGTAAGTAAGTTTCTTATATCATGTAAAACCTAATACTTAAATAAATAAATATGGTATAAATTACACAGCCACACAAAGAAAAAAAATTTTTTTGGCCTAAGGATTAGACCATGTTTATTATATGTTTTTGGGGTCGCTGAATCCGAATCCGAAGTCCATTAAACCCCATCGGGTCGGAGTTCCGCCATAACCTCAAAAAACACCATAATCTGAGCTCGAAACCTATATATAATCTTTTGATTCAAGCCACAAAAACCAATGCTATTGAAAACCCATGCTATTGAACCCCATGACTCATTAACCCCATAATTCCATAACCCTATATCCCCATAGCTCAATAAGCCTATCACGGTGATTAAAATGTCAATCATTCATGACCAAAGATTTCCTAAAATTATGGAATTAAATAAAATATTTATATGACCTTGTATTCTCACTGTACTCATAAAATAAACATTTGTTCCTGAAACGAAGGCGAGACCGTCGGCATTAGCGTCACCCGATGTACACCGCGAGGAGGTTGCACGATCGGATTTTGTACATCTTATAGCCCTTAAAAGGGCTGTTGTCCATAAATTTCGATATGTTGAACGATATGAAACCAAAAGATGGGGTTATGGGGTTTATCTAATTGGTTTTTGTGTTTATGGCTTGAATCAAAAGATTATATGGGTTTCGAGCTCAGATTATGGTGTTTTTTGAGGTTATGGCGGAACCCCGACCCGATAGGGTTTAATGGACCTCGGATTCAGATTCAGCGACCCCGAAAACATAATAAACATGGTCTGATCCCCAGGCCAAAGAAATTTTTTTTTTTGTGTGGCTGTGTTCTTAAAGTTGTCACATCCGTGGACTTAGATGTTTAAGTACTTATTGTATCAAGTTTTCTTTTCTTTTTTCTTTTTCAGTTTTACTTTGTTACAGTAGTCGGTAAGTTACCAGCCTTGAACATATACCATGGTCGGTAATT
>NW_018023306.1:18191-19845 GCF_002006095.1 Pseudomyrmex gracilis | reverse complement strand
TATATATATATATATATACCTTTCATTAAAAATCTTAATTATTTTTATAAGTAACTTATATAAGAAAACTTTCAAACTCATTTTGTATAATAAATATGTATTATAAAATACGTGCTATATTTTTATGATAGAATACCTTTTGGATCTTCATTTTCTATATTAGTATTTGTAATAGCATTAGTGTCGACATTAGATCCAGCTATTGCTTATGGTTCAATCCACGGCTTAGTACTAAATATCTCATGCATAATCTAAAATTAAAAACCTACTGTTTTGTTCTATATTTTGCTAAACAGACAAAAACTTGTGAAAAATATGTTGCTATTTTGTAATAATGTATTATTACAAAGTATTACAAGATATTACGTACATTATTACAAAACAGCAACATATATTTTCTTCTTAAATACATAATTATTTCTTAAATCCAATTATATAAATATATATTATTTCTAGATTTCTAATTCATGTTAATATATCTTATAATATTCCCAATGTTTTCTACTATTCCCTGATTTTTTATTATGATCAGTAACAGATTTATAAGTTCTTTTTAAACATTGAAATTTTGTTGCACATTTTATAGGAGGTATATTGTATCCTGCATCTTTCATTTCTTTGGACACAATATTCCAGCACTGTTTTGAAGAACTTTTTGGACTATTAAATTTTGCTATGTGTTCTTTGTACAAATTTATAAGGAGCATAGTTTCAGAACGAGTCCATATATGTTGATCTAAAAGTAGAACAATAATTTGTTATTTGTAATAGTGTTCTTTTTGAAAAATAATATTATTTACTTTTTACCTTTTACTTCAACAGACGAGTCAGTTTCACTACTACAAGGAGTAATTTCATTTGTGTTATCTATATTCTCTAGAAAATATCAATTTCTTGAAGTTACAAAAAAGCATTACTTATTGAACTTATGGTAACATTTAAAACTAATCCATATGCCACAAACACATAAGTTAATAACTAATTCAGCATAAATATAAATTATGAACATTATACACCTGATTGAGATAGAAGTTTTTCAACCACATCTACATTTGTATTTCTTTTTGCGTGTTCTAATAAAGAATGTGCGAATACGTGATCTATCAACAAACAATACAAATACACAATAAAAAAAACAAATAAGGCAAATAAATATTAAATTATATTATGTAAATAACATATAGGTTAATTAGGTTATGCATTTTTCTATTCTAATTCTGTTTAAAACTAAACACGATATTTTAAAAAACATTATATATACTTGCCATTTCTTGCTTTCTTAGCGTCTTCTGTTGATATAACTAATTTGTATTCAATATTAGTTTCCGCATCGATTAGCGTTATTTGTTCCATGGTAGTCGCCATTTTAATGCTTTACCCATGATGTAAATATACCAGGTGTATTATTCCCGTGAATGCGCAGTGGTTCAAGTAATGGCCGCTCTCCGAACCAATCAAAAATTTGCCCCAAATTTTAAAACTAGCGTAGTCACTAGCAGTGTTACAAGATAGGACAGGTTAGAACAGTGTATTACCAGAGAGAAACCTGAGAGCGGCCATCCTATAGTAATTTTTTACGACGGTTTCAGCCGCTGGTTTTAGCCGTATTTCCACAAAAGTGGAACTCAAAGGCCGTTCTACATTAAACGCAAGT
>NW_018023306.1:10018-14717 GCF_002006095.1 Pseudomyrmex gracilis | reverse complement strand
GTTCAATCATCAAACTTTTTTTGTTCATAACTTTTTTATAAACAATGAGCGACGGATAAAACCTTCATATTATTATTCAGGGAGGTGACCTTGATAACATATGTCAAAATTGTTGAGATCGGAAAATAGTCCGTATAACTGCATAATTACCCATTTATTTTTTATTTAATGAAAAAATCAAATGTAATAATTAACAGTTCTTCATCAAGTAATAGTAGTAATGATGATGAAAAGTTAAGTAAATCAAGTAATAGTACTGAAGATATAATTATTTCAAGCAGTTAGGATGAAGATTTATTATTATTTTCATTGATGAAATTAACAGGTATAGTTAAAAAAAAGTAACAATAGAATTTATTCAATTTAGATTATTTATCACCTGCATCTTCCGTTGCAAATAAAATATTATTTTCTTCTAAATATACCATTTTTCCAATAAAACAAGGATAGTTTGAACTGTCATCAAAAGAATCAATCGTATCACAATAATGTTTACACTAAAACATTTTTTTATATAGCATAAACAGTTAAAACTAAAGAAAACGGCACGTTTATATCATACATAATCTTATACATAACTCGAGGCGGGAACTTAAAAAACAAAATGCTGCCAATTTTAATCTGAATTCTCTCAATAAATTGGCAGCATTGCATTCGACACACTGTGCTTCACTGTACTCTTCGGGTGTGTACAGTTGTGTCGAGCTGTGTCGTTGTTGGAAAGCATTGTGTCAAACATTGCGTGACTTCGTGTCGTCTATGTTTCTTGCTGGAAAGCAACGCTACTATTCCCTTTCTTGATAACGACAGAGAGTTTCTGCGATACCCCGATAGCCAAACGTGCAATTGCACGCGAAGGCACACCGTGCAGTCACGGCGTGCGTTCACAGTGGCATCTCTGTGCAATCACTGCATAGAAAACGCTATCACAACCGCATAGAGAACGCACATGGTGAACATTACAGCTATCTACTACAGCGCCGTGCGCGCACTGCGATGAAAATGCACCGTAACCGCACAATAAACACACGCCGTGACATGTGTTGTAAACGGCCGCGTTCAACAGAACAAATTGCTGAGTTGTTGTCTTGTCAACACTTGACGTTAATTTGTTGGTTCTATGAGTATAAAAGCCAATTACGTTCGATCACTACAAAGCAACTTGTTTTACTGAACGCAGTTATTGTACCGAAAGTGGGACAAAAAAGTAACCACACACACACACACACACAATCAAAATAAATGAAAAATATCATCACTAAACTGTGTCTTACAAGTGTGTGCTTTGGCGAGATATTTTTATTGTGGCAGAATAGTTATCTCTGCAGACTGGGCTTCCAGAAGAAAAAAGAAAGAAAGAAAGAGAGAGAGAGAGAGAGAGAGAGAGAGAGAGAGAGAGAGAGAGAGAGAGAGAGAGTGTGTGTGTGTGTGTGTAACAGAGCAATCGGCTGCAAATATCGTGCAATAAAGATTTCTTCAATTTCGCAGTAAGCAATGAATTTATTAAAAAAATGATGGTATATATTATGTGTATTAATTTGAAGTATGTGACATTTTTGTTGTTGCAGTAAAAATTAGTCTACATATATATCTTAAATTCTATATTAGTCTATATTAGTCTATCTACTTAAATTCTATATTAATTTATATTAAAGTGACCTAATTGAAATTCAAAATTTAAATACATCTAAAGCTAAACCACAGTTGTTCATGTGTTAATATCAAAGCAATATAAAACAACTTTACAATGATTGGAACATTTTCATCTTATATATTTTGTGATCATTATTAGCCAAGTTGAAACAATACATACTGTCTGTGTTTTAATCGACATAATCTTACAATTGTTATATTGTTAATATATGTAATTTGTCAGAAAAGCAAAGTTAGTATCAAACAATGACTTAACTGATCTTAGAAGAATTATTCTTATTATATTTGTTATGTTTGTTCACTCACAAAATAAACTAAACTTTGTTCTTTTAAAGAAAACTTGAGTCGGTTTATTTAAACGTGTGAATGGTTACAGGAATGAACTTGGAATGAATGAAGATACATAATTGAACAAGAGAATAGTTGTTAAGAATAATTGAATGATTATGTATCGGTTGCTAGGATGACATTCGATTGTAGTAACGATATCGATGTATCGATGTATCGATTACTACAAAATTCTTAGCATGTCAGTCGTTGAAAGAAATCAACGGACAAAAACAAATAAGTGAGAGTTGGAAAATACATACAAAATATTTATGACTTTCAAATATAACGAAATTACAACGTAGAGTTTTAAGTCTAATGTCAAGATAAATTAAAAATGAATTCTCTTATACTTTAAGTCCATATTTTCGCGTCACATTAGTTAGTCGTTGTTAGTTAATTTTTTATGTATATTATATGCTGTTTGTTAGTTCCTCTCATTTCGTTGCTAAGGCGTACGAGCGTGCGAAAAAACGACAGTTCCGAGCTGTCATTTTATACGTGGCTGCACGCTCATTCGCGGATCTTTATTTATTAAGAACTCGGTAACTATTCTGTTATGATCAAAATATTCCAAACATTTGTGAATTTTTTTTACTTTCAACAAATAACTGTGATTTAGCTTCTTAAATTTATTTTAATTAATTCTATTACTATAATTTATATTTTTGTATTGTTTTATTGTATTTGTTTTCATCTTTTCGCGATGTTCCCACACAGAACAAAACACAACAAATCAAGGAACTTATTAATTACTTATAATCATACACATACAGTGCCTGTCACAGGTGTCTGCCAGTCTTTTTGTAATTTTCATCAATAAATTTCTGGATCTCCTAATTTGTTTAGTCTTATTTAAGTTTTGCAGCTCTTTATTATCTCATTTGTACCATATTACATCTATTTTTGTTCATTTTTACACATAAAAGCACTCTAACACTCAACTACATTCTACCACAACCTACTAATATACACGGAGTCTCAACTGCCTTATTTCTATTATACTGACTTGACACCTAGATTGAATTTTATTTACTTGATTTATTTCTACCTACCTCCCTGACATTATCTGAAAGTATTACAACATCTATTTCTGCTACTTACATAAATATCCTGTATCAAGTTGGTGGATGATAGTTGCACACAAGTCTGACTGGTCTTCTATATCTGTAACAGAAAAATAGATTTTAATACCTTTTTATTAGCCTGACTATAATCGAAGACATCTAATTTATTTATTTATTACACATTTTTAACATTTGACTCATTACTTATTTTTATATCCAGTGCTGAGTTTCGTGCAGCGACAGTAGTATGCACCTTCTGTGTAGTCTGCTGTACTTGCAACTATAAAAATAAGTATTAGATTGGTATTTTAACACTTTGACTGCAAATATATTTAGCTAAACTACCTATTTGACATAAGTTTACTTTAAATAAATAAAAAAAAAATAAATTGACCACTTACCTGTATATTACAACATCTTTACATAGTGACAGCTGTGCAAAGTTCTAGATAGTTGACAGCTCCTGTAAACAGAAAAATTCGTAAAGTACTTTCATCTAATTGACGTTACTCTAAATAACTTATTTATTACATATTTTATTTATTTATTTGCATATTTACCTCACTTTGCTAGTGGTGCATTGAGTGGGTATACCTGACAGCTGCAAAACTCTCTCTCACCACCAAAACTAAAGAAAAATACACATTAAAGAATTAAAGTTTTTATTCAGTTAGGTTCTTGTGCACGCAGAGAGAGATCCAAGAAACACATTATTTATACTTATCTGACTGTTATTTCTCCAAGTCAGCATACCAAATCTTCACCTGTCATCGGCATATAACCTGCACACAGAGTGTCAACATATAAGACAATTATTCTGTTTTAACGCATGGACACATTGAAATTCTGTGATAATCAGGATCGCACGATCGTGCTGATCCTGTTTATATATACTTTGACCAAATTTACTTAAACTTTACCTGAGATTTTTTCAAACAGATCGGTGCTAGTGACAGCTGTGTGGCATCTTCTCTAGCAATGTTTATAATGGATTTTATATAAACTATCGATCATTCATCATGGAGATAAATGTCGCACAGAGTTATATAAATATTTTTTAAGCGATAATAAACGGTCAGGTATTTAAATAAAAAAAGCACAGTAAACATATTTTTTTAAATAATTTATTAAGTCTTTGATAATATATACATCTATTATATATCTGTAACATACGTCTAAGAATGCGGTCAAAGCTTCACTGCAAATGTTTTGAAGCATCGTTCTATCTTTATTTCTCGTTGTATGTAGAATAAAGATAGAATGATACTTGGAAACATTTGCAGTGAGACGTTGACCGCACCCTAATTCTAATGAATGTCCATATTAGATTTCATATGGATATTTATAGTGGACGTAGTATGAATACGCATTAAGGTACAGACGGCGTCAAAAATTCGCGGAGTAGGCGCGGGGATCGGAGGACAAGCGGGGCGGATGCTCGTATCGCCAGCGAGCACCGTACGAACTAAATAGTAGCAATTGGTTGTTCGCAACTACGTTGTATCGATAATGTACTACTCTTAATAAGAGAATTTTTTTCTATTGTTAGGGTATGAACCTAAAAGCTTTGTAATTTAGCTTACTTATTTTATTAATTTTTTTTAATAAAATATGGTTTAGCTATTATTTATTTTATTGAAAAAATTAAAATG
>NW_018023306.1:7892-9526 GCF_002006095.1 Pseudomyrmex gracilis | reverse complement strand
TACTTAATTTATATATTTTATTATTTATCATATGAATTTAATTTCTGTTTAATAATTAGTTTTGTAATTATAATATAGATAAANATTAATTTTAAATAATATGTTAAGAGATTAATATTTTAATTAATTTATTCATATGAAAGTATGGNTAGTAATTTATTTTTATGTTAAATTAAATTAGTGCCAGCAGTTGCGGTTAGACTAATTTATTTAAATTAATTATTGATTAATTTTATAATGATTAAGGTTTATATATAATAAGTTTAATTAAAATTTAATAATATTTGGTGAAATATTTATTTTAGGATAATTTAGGCTTTTAAATTTTTATGAAGAAGTTTAATTAGTGACTAGGATTAGATANCCTATTATTTTAATTATTAGTTTATTGAATTAAGAGATTAAATGTTTAAATCATTAAATTTNAGAAATTTGGCGGTATTTTTATAGTTAGAGGAACTTGTCAAGTAATTGATAATCCACGATAAGATTAACTTAATTTTGTTTTACGTATTGTTGTTTATTTAAGAGTAAATTAATAGATTTTTATTCAAGATATATTTAGATCTTATAGTAATTCAACTCAAAGTGTAGATTAGTTGAGATTAGATGAGTTACATTAGTATTATTAGACGTTTGGATTAATTGATTTAATTTTAATTATGAAATAGGATTTAATTGTAAAANAATATAATAATTTTGTTTGAATTTAATTAGGAATATGTACAAATTGCCCGTCATTCTTGTTTATAAGATGAGAGAAGTCGTAACATAGTAGTGGTACTGGAAAGTGTCGTTAGATTATATAATTTCAAGAATGTCCTAGTTTAATAAAAATATTTTATTTACAATAAGATGATTTTTCTTTAGTGAAAAGGATTTTTTATATAATTGAATTAGTTTATTTAATTGAGTAATTTTTTATTTTAATTAAAATTATATTNTATTATTTTTTGTTTTGTATTTGATATAGTTAAATTTTTTAATTAATGATTTTATTAATGTGAATGGACTTAATTAATAATAATTTAAGTATAATTGTTTTTTTGTACCTTTTGTATCAGGGGATATTTAATATTAAATTTATTTATAANATTTCTCGAAAGATTAAGAGTTATAAATTTATGTAAGGTTAATGTTTCATAATTATCTTAAATAAAATTATAGAGGTGATATGTTATTAGATTTTTCTGATATCTNGTTTTTACTTATTTAATTTAATTAATTGCTTAGTTAAAAATAATTGTTAAATACTAATATTTTTATTTACTAGGTAAATAGGTCTTTGGGTTTGAACTCTAAGATTAATTAAAATTGATTTGATTTATATATCTATTTATATATATATGTATATTTACAAATAAAATTTTTGATGATTTAAAATAATTTAATAATTTATTATATTAATTATTATTGATTTTTTTGTTTGTTTATTTAATTTGTTTATGTAAATTATTTGTTTAATGTGATTATAAATGGAATAATGATAATATAAGTATAATATGATTATATAAAAAATAAAATTGTTTAATATATTTTAATTATATGAATTAGGCAAATGNTTGGGTCCGTATGTTTATCAAAAACATATTCTTTTGTTTTATAATTTAAGATGGGCTCTGCTCAATGATATT
>NW_018023306.1:0-917 GCF_002006095.1 Pseudomyrmex gracilis | reverse complement strand
TTATCTCATAAATTTCTGGTTAGTGAAAATGATATTATTACTGTAAAATATATAATACCTGTGATTTGTCTTAACATTACAAATGGTCTTTCAATAGGTTGGGCTCCTACTCATGTTAATAGAATAAATGAGTTGATTAAGATTCAAAATGTTAATTGGTTGGTTGGGTAAAAGTTTGTAGTGTTTATCTTTGATTTATGTATTGGTAAGGTGTANAAAATTATGATTGATGCTACAAGGGCTAATACTCCTCCGAGTTTATTTGGAATAGATCGAAGAATGGCGTAAGCGAATAAAAAATATCATTCAGGTTGAATGTGGATNGGTGTAACTATAGGGTTGGCTGNCACAAAGTTATCTGGGTCTCTGAATATATATNGATACTGTATAATAATAGTAATGAAGGTTACTATAACTACTANATATCCGTATGCATCTTTTATTGTAAAATATTTATGGAATGGGATTTTGTAGTAATCTCTTGATACTCCTAATGGATTAGAAGATCCTGTTTCATGTAAAAATATTAAGTGAATTATAACTATTATTAAAATAATGAATGGTAGAATAAAATGTAGTGAGTAGAATCGATTTAAGGTGGAGTTATTAATTGAAAATCCNCCTCAAACTCATATAACAATATTATTTCCAATGTAAGGAATTGTTGATAAAAGGTTAGTAATTACAGTAGCACCTCAAAAAGATATTTGGCCTCAAGNAAGAACGTACCCTAAGAATGCTGTTGCTATTGATAAAAGAAAGATAGTAACTCCTGATATTCAAGTATTTAATAGGTTGAATGAATTAAAATANATTCCTCGTGAGATGTGTATGTATATACAAAGGAAGAATATAGTTGCTCCATTAATATGAATATTATGAAATATTCATCCTCTATTTACATTTTGTATAATGTG
>NW_018023305.1:11836-18016 GCF_002006095.1 Pseudomyrmex gracilis | reverse complement strand
TTTTGACTCAGAATAATCCCTTCTACCTGCCTACGAGCGGTTATACGGTCATTATCAGACACCCTGTATATGTGTAGCGAAGATGTTGCAGCGATGACTTATAGCTCTGAGGCCATCGTTCAGGATGGAAAATATATACAACAACGGTTCACGGAGGATGATGATGTTGTCGAATAAAGAATTTTAATATAAACATGTACAAACTCAAAATATACATATACTGGATAGACATTATGTAAAAAACTAAAATGTTAAAAACAAAAACAAAAGAGAGAGACTAGTCAGAGCATATTGTGTGTTTATACTTCCCTTACATCCCTAAACATAAAAATTATAGATCATAAGAAGAAAAAATTGTATACAAATGACCAAACCACACTTGATTTTATATGTAAAAACATTTCTTTATTCATACACACATAGTGACATACAAATTGGAAATATGTCATGAATATTATAATATAATAAATATATAGAGTAATATGTATAGTATATATTTAGTTAATAACCAATACAATGTTACAGGTCACTCAACGTATCGTTCCGTGTTAACCACCACGCGTATAGTTTACACACGTTCTCCATAGCGCAATTTCTCGAGTGGTTTCCGCAGTTGAAAATTTGCGAATCGTCGAGATTTCGCAGACTTTCGATGTCCTCATAGTCGATGTCGATGATTTCGATAATGATGTCACAATCGTTGAGGACGTCACCAACAATCTTTGTCAACCACTGCTTCTTCTCGACACCTTTTACATACATTAGTGTAGACCCGTTGTNCGGTGCGTTTGACATAGCGTTTCGAAGCATTGGCTTCAAGCGTTGATATTCCACCGTTTTATGGGTCCAGTGCAGGCTGTGATGGTTGACCGTGAGCCAGCACGCTCGCGTCTGCTTGGCTTTTGTCAACAGGTTCCACGACATAGGTTCTCGAAACACATGGTGAATCAGCTCGCGTCCGTTCCTGAGTATCGCCGCTTTCTTAGTTATAAAGTTGTTATCTCCAATCATAAAACCTTGGAGATCCGCAAATATTGGTATGTCCACCGAGGAACGCAGCATGGTGGACATCGTCGTTGTCGTCGATGTTGACAAAGCGTGCGACATTGTTGACTGTTCGAACGCTGTACTCATCTACATGTTTTGCTACTGTTTTCGCGACTAGGAACTGAAGCGATTTCGGTTGTCTGATCTGATTTATTGTTGATTTTCTATCTTGGCTTTCGCAATACACACGCGACAATATTTTTTCAGCGGAGCAGGTCCATCAATGTGATTGTAATCTCCCGGTTGTTTGTAATGCTCGAGACATCTACGATACAGCTGCACCTCAGAATCTTTCTTCAAATGCTCAGGCAGTCGGTTCCACAAAAGCTCCACGTAATTATCGAACACTTCTAGAAGAATCCTCTTTGGAATGTTTTTCAACACTTCGACCGATAAGTTTAATATGCACTCCGTGTTCAATCTGTTAAACATTTCACCAACAACAACAACAAACGACGACTTATTCTTTATACGACTTGCGATCAAAATGACTTGTGACTCGCTCCCAACCTCGAGGCGCCTTTTTATTTCGCTCCTTATTTTTCCTCGAAATCTTTAGGTTTGTAATTGCGATTTAAAAACCCACATCCGGTGCGTAACTGTTTTTTCATGTGGGATGTTATCGCAGGAAGTGCGTCATCAAACCGAAAGTGCGTCATCAAACCGGAAGTGATTGATCGTTTCCTTGATAAGAATAGGTGCGCTTTCAGAAAATTGCGATTTTTCTTGAAACTTTTTATTTCTTTGCTGCGCAATTACAAATTGCGCGCTATTTATTTTTAAACGCGAACCGCTTCTGGGAAATTTGCGGTTTTTCTCGGAATTTATTA
The DNA here is from genome assembly GCF_002006095.1 of Pseudomyrmex gracilis. Classification (NCBI taxonomy): domain Eukaryota; kingdom Metazoa; phylum Arthropoda; class Insecta; order Hymenoptera; family Formicidae; genus Pseudomyrmex; species Pseudomyrmex gracilis. Next base: position 16,139 of record NW_018023305.1, on the reverse strand, counting down.
TTTATTTGCTGCGCAATTGCTAACTGCGCGCAATTTATTTTTTTTACGCGAACCGCTTCTGGGAAATTTGCGGTTTTTCTCGGAATTATTTATTTCGCTCCTTATGTTTCTTCAAAATCTTTGGGTTTGAAAGTGCAATTTAAAAAAACCACTGCGTCATTAAACCGGAAGTGATTGATTGTTTTGGTGGTAAGAAAAAGCGCGCTTTCAGGAATTTGCAGTTTTCCTCGAATTATTTATTTTAATGCGCAATTTATATTTTAGCGATGACGTCATCATCCAAACAACCTTGAACACACGCGACTCTTCCTTCCGCCTTCCCTTCAATGACCGCTCCTTTTCCCACCCCTTTCCCTCGCGCGGTTATCCCTCCTTTCCCCCTCCCCTTTTTGCGGTGCCCTTTGATCAGAACCCCTATATCTTAACTACTAAGGCGAATACCAACGCAGACGCGCTGAGTAGAGCTCTCGCGGTAGCATGCACGTGCGAAACAAAGGAGAGCGAGAAAACAAAAGAAGAGAAGAGCGAGAGGCAAGAGCTAACCGAAAAGGATAAGAGACAAATATTGTACGAGTATCATGATTAACCGGTGGGCGCACACCAAGGAATAGCACGTATAATAAAAAGAAAAAGAATGAGGTACGACAGGCCTGAGCTGGCAAGCGACGTGGAGAATTATATTTCAAATTGCGAATCCTGCCAGAAGAATAAGTTGTCGCGAAAACTAAAAGTACCTCTAATAATTACAGATACGCCGAAAAAAACCTTTCGAAAAATGTGCGTTTGATATTGTCGGACCGTTACCGGTGACAAGTAGCGGAATCAAATATCTGCTGACGTTCCAAGACGGTCTCACGAACTTTAGTAAAGCAATACCCGTTTCGAATCAAGAAGCCGCTACGATAGCAAAGGAGTTCGCGACGAAAGTTGTGTGTGAGCACGGGATTCCGGAAACGATTTTAACAGATCGAGGAACGAATTTTGTAAGCAAACTATGTAAAAATGTTTGCAAGTTACTGCGAATGAATACAATACAAACAACGGCTTATTATCCGTAAAGTAACGGAACATTAGAGCAATCGCGTAGAACGTTAGCCGAGTATATACGTCATTACGTAAACGAGGACCAGACGAATTGGGACGAGTGGGTGCCGTANGCAATGTTCGCGTACAATACGACACCACACACGATAACAGTGTTTACACCCTTCGAATTAGTATACCGGAGGTGCACGGAATTACCGACCGCCTTAACAAAACCACCGTCTACACAGTACAATTTAGAAAACTACGCGCAAAAATTAAAAGAAAGATCGCGGGCAACAAATCGAGTAGCGCGGGAAAAGCTCAAAGAAGAAAAGGAAAAAGCAAAACGTTACTATGACAAGAAGACAATGCAAGCAGCGTTTAGCGTGGGAGAAAAAGTCTTACGTTCTGACGAGACACTGAGAAGAAGCAGATCTAAGAAATTAGAATCAAAGTGGATAGGACCTTATGTAGTAGTCGCGAAAACGTCAAACGTGACGTATGCAATCAAAGCAGGACGGTGCACGCAGAATGTGCACGTGACTAGGCTGAAAGCCTTCATAGAAAATTAAAAACAAAAAGGTACTTACCGAGTTGCCTCACTCATCGTCTAAAAGAACGATGAGGGGGTGGAAGACGGGCGGCGGGGGCCCCAAGCAAACGACATCGTTGTCCAAATCGTCCTCAGGATTATCCTCCGGGTCGCGAGAGGCAGGCGGCGAAGGCCGCGAGCATAAGAAGACAACCTCCGGGGAGCCCGGTGGTGACGGCGGCGGACCCTCGGGTGTATGGGGCGTCGCAGGGCGCGGAGAGCCAGAGCTCATGGAGCTTTCGGAACTGAGCGAAGTCGTGGATCCTCCCCAGCTATTGTTCGGCGATTCCTCCGCACTATCGTCGGTACACGACGAGTAAACAAATCTGGGCATGATTTTACAAGCACTAAAACAAAGTGGTGTCGTTAACAAAAAAGAGAAAACACACTCGTAGGATCTGAAACCAAAAACTTGCACTTGTTTGTCACAAAACAAAAAAACATCGTTGTTACCGAGTCGGTGGCGGACGGGTTACTGGTGCTCATTGTCGTAAAGAACCATGGTCTAAAGTACAAAAAACAGCAGGGCGTCACAAATATAAGTCCTAGAATTAGTATAAGCGATAATAAAAAGAGCTTAGATGACAGAGTAACGAACTCGGAGTACGACCGACGCCCGCGGTTCCACCTGTTAAACGACACCATTCGCGATAAAAGTAAAGTTTAATGTATAAAGGCGTATTGTATAAAACATTTTGCTCACAGGAAAATGTTGTTACTAAAAGTAGTAATACTCTTACCTTCTGCGTCGCGTGGAGTGGAGCCGAGGACCAAGGATACCACATACGAAAGTTTCAACACAATCCCGGCGTGTACTACAAAAAGTATGGAACGATGCTCTACGCTGGCAAAAAGTGGAGACTAGTTGTATGATTGGACGTATCAATGGTATACACAAGAACGGAACGGACCAAACGTATGTTAGAATATACAACTAAGACGTGCAAAAACGCGGCGATAACGCGCAGGAATAGAGAACTGTGCGAAGGGTTTGCCGCGGAGTTACGACAAAGATTGCAAAAAATGGAAAAAGTTGTAAAACGCGTTAAAACTATAGTGGGAACACAAAAACGTCGTCGAAGGGGGCTGGTTAACGCAGTAGGTTCCGTCGCGAAAATTCTGTTCGGTACAATGGATGCCAAAGACAAAAAGCGAGTTTCGGAACAAGTAAAGTTGTTAAACAAAAAACAAGCTGTTTTACAGCACGTGGTTAAAAATCAGCTGCAGGTTATAAACGCGACTATTGCTCACGTAGAAAACATTGAGGAGGTCGTAGAGAGAAACGAAAACAAGTTAAAAAACGCGATGGTTAAAATAATACAAAAGGTAGACAGTTACGCGCAGCAAGCCGAACTTAGCAAGTATTTTATGGAATTAGGCAGCAAAATTACAGAACTCGAGTTTGACGTGAAAAGTATCATGGGTTACGTCACGGACGTACAAGCGAAGTTTGCACAGTTAGAAATGGTACCCGTCGAATTAATAATAAAAGGCCTCCAGGACGCGAATAATTGGTCTGCCCACGGATTACATTTTCCATTCGTCATAACACTGGAAAATTGGTTGACAATAAAGGAATACGTCACAGTTAGCGTGTATTGTAAAAACGCGAATGTGTATACCGTCGTCAAGTTTCCACTAATAGCTACGGTAGAATATGACTTGTTGAGGGTAGTGCCCTTGCCGGTGCATGAACACGATAATGTTTTTAAGGTGGCACAAGTAAAGTTCGAGATAGTTGCAGTAGATGAAAATAAACAAACATACTCCGTTGTAAAAATGAGTCAGCTAGAGAAATGTAAAAACGTTGGAAATAGTTATGTCTGCGATAATGTGGAATCGGTGTACAAGGTACACGCGGACGCACCATGCGAGGTGCAGGCATATGTTAGTAATTCAGGAGAATTTTCCAATTGTAAAGAGGAAACTGTGGTTTCAAACTACACAATATGGATAAGGCTAGAAAAAGCGCGTGTATGGGTGTACTCAACCCCGAAAAACGAGTCGGTGGTGATATCGTGCGAAAACCAAAAAAAAGCAACGGAAACTGTAACCGGAGTCGGAGAGATAACATTGTCGGAAAAATGTAAGTTAGTGACTTCAAGCGTAATGATTCGCACCAACAAGGTGGTGGACGGTAAGCAAATTAACACATATTTGCCACGATTCAACCTTTCAGTGTTAAAAGCAAAAAAACGAGCGGTTGGTGAAGAACCGGTAGTGTTAGAAAACATAACACAGAATAAAACACAAATTGAGAAAATAGAGTCAGAATTAACGGAATTAACGGACGAAATAAACAAAAGTTCGTTTTTTGAAAATCCGCATCTTATCTATCCGAATACGTCAAGTGTAACGATAATAGTGGTAATTATTGTACTAGTTATATATAAAATAATAAGAAATAAAGAAAAAGCAAGATTGGCACGCGGCGCCGTAAAGTCGCGTAACGCAGAACAGCGTGAAAACCGGCGAAACGCTCGCGCGCAAAACGTCGAGACCATCGCGTTGTAAGTATGCCGCGTAGTATAGTATGTAAGATACAAAGGTAGTGTAAGTAACATGCAAAAATTGGGGTGATACTCTATTGACCACAGTACGATTTGACACCGCTCGATTCGACACAGATTTATTCGACACCGTACAATTCGACACTAGATTATTCGACACCGTACGATTCGACAC
>NW_018023305.1:7660-11513 GCF_002006095.1 Pseudomyrmex gracilis | reverse complement strand
GAATCGTACGATGTCGAATAATTTCGTGTCGAATCGTACGGTGTCGAATAATCTGGTGTCGAATCGTACGGTGTCGAATAATTTAGTGTCGAATAAATCTGTGTCGAATCGATCGGTGTCGAATTGTACTGTGGTCAAACGGAACACGCCCCAAAAATTGTACACAAGTAGGTTTAAGAGTTGCGACGGAAAATGTTACAAACATTTTCCTTTTTCCCGGAAGGGGGGAAAATGTTGTGCGCCAATTTTTGTGTTAAAAGTTAAACAAGGTGAGGCCATTGAACAATGTGATGAGACATCACTGTCATTGCTCAATGACCTAGTTAAGTTGCAGGAGGGCAGCAGTTCTAGGAAAAACTGCTGGTTGCCACAGGGTGCGACACATCGCTGCATTGTCCGAAGTTCAACGCAGTATGTGTCGACACTGGCACCAGTAACTAGCACGGCCGTTGCTAGGACCGGTAGGCCTGCTGAATCAGCGCGATCAATTTACTAAATCGATCGCGTGGATGAAGCAGAAGGGAAACCGTGATTAGACTGCTAACTCACTGTGTGGCTCCGCAAGCCGGAGAGTTTACCACAGTGAGGAACAGCCGTGTAACGAACAAAAGGGACGTTGTAATTGGAACAATAAAGATAAGAAAACAAGTTCAAGACTAGAACTTAATCTTTATATACCACCCGACCTTTCTCGACATCCAACAATATCAATTACGTAATTAATTAATGTATTAAATTTACATAATTATATAAAATAAATTATACTTTAAGATTACGCATCTAATAATGTAGATTCTTTTCGTACTTTATAAAATAAAAATATATAAAAAAAATACTAAACCTAAACACTACTAATATATTTTATTTAAATTAAATGTTTTTCAATATTTTAAAGTTTCACTTTTTATTGCAGTAGCTCGTATTAATAGTAACTTGTATTAATAATTAATATAAATATTAAATGCAGTTCGGGATGTCTTATCTTTAAATATTTTTCGACACATGGTTTTGCTAAATTTATTTAAACTGTATTAAATAAACACTTTCTTACTAAGTTATTTTGTGTTTTGATGGTAAATAATTTTGCAATAATTATATGTAACCAATTTAGTTTTTCCTGAAATAATAAATATTTTAAGGCTCGTTGAAATTAAACTAAGTATATAAAACAAGTACGAGCCGTTCTCAGAATGTTGAGCAGAAATTGTATGTGTATACATATGTATACACATATAACGAGTTCACTTGTAAATTTTTACAAGTGAGTTTTTTGAATTGAAATTTCAATTCTTAAAATCATACGAGATGCTGGTTTTGCATTTTACATATGAGAGACCCCGGATACTTCCGTAACTAATTATTAAAATATTGCGAAGAAAAATTCCTCGGCCAGGAGGAGAACCTGGAATCTCCAGCTTTCCATGCCATAGTTTTTTCTAAAATAGTAGTATAAGTAGTAATAATCACTATAATGTGTAAAGTATTATATTGATCTATTATAATATATTAATTATATAATTAAAAGTACTACTAAGTGGTTTTCCACGCCACATATGAGGTGCCACTGACAGCGCGTTAGGTTTTTTTAGTGTGGACCTTCGCCTGTAGCTCTATTCTACCACATTTTATATATTATTTATCTATTATTTATAAATATGATGTCTAACATATATAATGTCCAACAAATCAAGCTTGTTATACATCTATTATTTTTAGATGTGATGTCTAACATATGAAATGTCCAACAAATCAAGCTTGTTATACATCATTATTTATAGATATGATGTCTAACATATGTCCAACAAAATAATTGTGATCGGTCGTTTTTTAAACATTATGTATTATTAAACGAGAGAGGAGGGACCAGCGATTACATTGTCATCTGCAGCATATAATACTACCTGACTTTTTTGTTTCTTTAGACGTGATGAATACAGTTTGTCTGGTGACATTAGAATCAAATGTTTTTTATTAATTTCTAGATTGCTAGCTGTTTCCCTTCTCGCTTTTAATGCGGATTTAAGCACACAAGTAGAATTAACAACAACAGACAAAAGTTTATTTCGTTTTTTTATTATAAGATCTGGCAAGATGAAAAAAATTCTTTCTGCATCGGCATTTGAATTTGTCAACGATCTAATTGCATTCAAAAGAGATTTCAAATTGGGATACTCATGACGTTAAAAAATTTGTTTCTACATTTGATCAAATGTTAATTTTGAGAGATTTTCTTTTTCTGTTTCTGTTAAATCTTGATGTAAAGCAAACCATTTGTTTCTTAAACCATTGTCGTCAAACCCGCTAATAGTTTGAGCAACAAAAGAAACATCATGAAATGAAGTATCTCTATTGCCATCATATAAAGCTATGTCTGATTCAAAAATTTTCAATTTTGATAAAAATGTGTCGTACACTGGTAATCTCGTAGAAATTTCTTGGGCAGCAGTAATGTAAAATTGCAAACAGTTTTCTCGAATATTAACTACTACGTCTGCATGCCCTTTTGCAATCACTTTTGTAAGATATTGTTCACAATCAGTTCCTAAATTTATTTCTTGGGACGATTTTTGATTTTTTTTATTAGAGAAGTCAAAATTGTTATTTACATTTTGTAAAAGCTCTGGATTTACAAAATGTTCACAAATATTGCTTAGGAACTAAAATGATTTTGGTTGTGATTGTATTTTTGTTTCCAGAGCTTGAAAATATGCATTAAAACAATTAAAAAAATATAAAATGTTTTAAAAATAATAAATATGCTTTTACATCAAGTTTTTTCATAATAGATAATAAATAATCTCCAGATTTTGTATTGTCACTTATTACATTTTCGGTTAAAAACATTATTGGTATCCCAAAATTGTAAAACTCTGTCTATACATAAATGTCGGGAAAGCCAACGTGTGTCGACCAATTTTAGAATTTTGCGGTTTGTTTCCTGAAAACATTCACAAAATTCCTCAAATATAGCAGATCGCTTAGGACTACTGTTAATATAACTTGCTATTTTTTTTTACAAATTTCTCACAATAGTCTGGAAGTTTACTACATGCAGCATGTGCAACTAACGCAGCGGCATGGCATGGACAAGGAAATGTTAATAAGTTTTTACATATTTCCCTAAGCTTTTTTCTAAATGATGACTTTTTTCCTGTCATGACAAACGCATTGTCGCACAACAAAGCAACAATATTCAGAAATGGAATTTCAAGTTTTTGCATTTCACGTTTAAAAGCATTAAATATTTTGTCCGCACTGCAATCTTTTGCATCAATATCAATTAATTTGACTAATTGTGAGCAAATGTCTAATATTTCAGGATGAACATACCGCACAAGAAACGTCATCTATTTCTGATTAGAAATGTCTGATGTTTCATCAATGTAAATAGAAAATTTTGTATTGCGAGTGATATTCACTACACGATCTGTTTCAACCGGACATAATATGTTTGAAATAATTTTTTGACATTTAGTCCGACTCATTCTCATACTTTGTAATACATTAGAATCTTGCCCTGTTTCTTTAAACAAGGAAAGAATTTCCGATGCAGTATTAAGTGAAATATTTTTTTCAGCGATGAATGCAGCAAATCGAATTTCTGCTGCCTTCTTTTGTTCATCAAATGATAAAACTTTGTCTGTCATATTATTTTTCTCAAGTTTCTCACATTCAATATTCTTTTGTTTACTTATTGTTATGTGTGCTACAGATTCTGCGTGATCAAGAATATGCGACAATGTAGCTGACATATATTTTTCACAAAATGAACAAAAAAATAACTTGTTATGTGGAACTTTGCATAACCATGATTGAAACTGCTTCATTTCCAACCACTGTTTTTTAAATGTAT
>NW_018023305.1:0-1395 GCF_002006095.1 Pseudomyrmex gracilis | reverse complement strand
TACATAATGTTTAAAAAACGAGCGATCACAATTATTTTGTTGGACATTTTATATGGTAGACATCACATCTATAAATAATACATGTATAACAAGCTTGATTTGTTGGACATTTTATATGTTAGACATCATATTTATAAATAATAGATGAATAATATATAAACTGTGGTAGAATAGGGCTACAAGGCGAAGGTCTACACTAAAAAAATCTAACGCGCTATCAGTGGCACCTCAGTGAGTGGCGTAGAAGACCACTTACTAGTACTTTTAATTATATAATTAATATATTATAATAGATCAATATTATACTTTACACATCATATTGATTATTATTACTTATAATACTATTTCAGGAAAAACTTGTAGCATGGAAAGCCGGAGATTCCAGGTTCGACTCCTGGCCAAGAAGTTTTTTTTCGCAATACTTTAATAATTAGTTAGAAAGGTATCCGGGGTCTCTTATATGTAAGATGCAAATCCAGCATCCCGTATGATTTTAAGAATTGAAATTTCAATTCAAAAAACTCACTTGTAAAAATTTACAAGTGAACTCGCGTTATATGTGTATACATATATATTCACATATAATTTCCGCTCAACATTCTGGAAACGGCTCGTACTTGTCTTATATATTTAGTTTAATTTCAACGAGCCTTAGAATATTTATTCTTTCAGGAAAAACTAAATTTGTTACATATAATTATTGCGAAATTATTTACCATCAAAACACAAAATAACTCAATGAGAAAGTGTTTATTTAATACAGTTTAAGTACATGTAGCAAATACCTGTGTCGAAAAATATTTAAAGATAAGACATTTCAAATTGCATTTAATATTTATGTTAATTATTACTACGAGTTACTATTAATACGAGCTACTGCAGTAAAAACTGAAGCTTTAGAATATTAAAAAACATTTAATTTAAATAAAATATATCAGTAGTGTTCAGGTTTAATATTTTTTTTTTATATATTTTTATTTTATAAAGTACGAAAAAAATCTACATTTATAAATGCGTCATCTTAAAGTATAATTTATTTTATATAATTATGTGAATTTAATACATTAATTAATTAAATAATTCATATCATCCTGGCAAAAAGTTTTCAATATATATACTTATACACGAATTAAAATAATTATATCTAATTATGCAAATATATATGCCGAATATGTCCGTACAATTTTATACATGAAAAATTTTTTACCGGGATATAGTATGAATTTAATAGTTTAATCAAACAATCGCCCGTGACAGGTTCAAAGAAATTAAATAAGGCCGATACAGGCAGTATATACCAGATGGAGGTGTATAAAAAGAATTCTTTATTCAAAAGATCAAACGTTTCGATCCGTAATTTGGACCTTCCTCAGTGTAAAAAGTTACATCTGGTAA
>NW_018023304.1:2559-13470 GCF_002006095.1 Pseudomyrmex gracilis | reverse complement strand
TACTGGTGAAGCACGTATTCGTGATCACGTGTCTCTAGACAAACCTACTCCATTAGAATGTTTGAAATATTTTTTTAATACATTTCTTGTAAATTTGATTGTAGAACAAACCAATCTTTTTCAAGAACAAAATCCCGAACCGGATCGAATATATATGAAGCCGTGGACTCCTATCACTGAAGACGAATTATGGATAATAATTGCTTTAACAATAAACATGGGTCATGTTGTAAAAGAGCAACTAAAGGATTATTGGAGCCAAGATTCACTGCTATACATTCCAATATACGGCAAAAGTCTATCTCGAAATAGATATCTTCAAATTTTACGATATTTTTACTTTTTTAATAATGAAAAAGTTTCTAATCATCCTTTGAAAAAACTCAAACCAGTGATAGATTATTTGAAAAAAAAGTTTGGTAATACTATTATTGCTGGTGAAAAGCTTTGCATTGACGAAAGTTTAGTCTTATGGAAAGGGAAGCTAAAATTCAAACAATTCTTACCATTGAAGAGACACCGATTTGGTATAAAGATATTTGAATTAGCGGACTGCGAAACAGGATTTCTCTTAGATTTTATAGTATATATTGGCTCAGACACTGATTATAAGAAATTTGATGTAAGCGTTTCTGGTGATATTGTTGCACATTTGATGCAACCTTATTGTAACGAAGGGCGTGTGTTATACACTGTAAATTGGTATACATCTCTACAACTATCAGACTACTTACATGACAGAAATACTTGTCTTTGTGGAACTGTAAAAAAAAATCGTAAAGGAATGCCAACTCTCAGTCCAAAGCTAGATCGTGGTGAAACAAAAGTTGCCCACACCGATTTTTGGATGGTAATCAAATGGATGGATAAAAAGGAAGTTTATGTATTGACAAGTATTCACGAACACCAGTTTTGTAAAACTGGTAGGAAAAACTACAAAACCAATGAAGATATTATAAAACCCATTTGTATTGTGGATTATAACAAAAATATGAGTAAAATCAATGATATCGACAAACAATTATTTTTGACAGAATCTATTAAAACAATATATGAAATGGTATAGAAAATTGTTTTTTNATTTAATTGATTTGATGTTAATAAATGCCCACAGTTTATTCAAGATGCTCACTAAAAATGCGATTTCGTTTCCTGATTTTTGATTGAGCGTCGTAAGAGATATTTTGCAAGTAAATTCTCAAGAAGTTTTATTATTTACATCGCCTGATCTTAGACTAAATGGACGACATTTTCCCAGAAAAATTCAAGCTTTAAATGATGGTAAAACGCTATCACGTCAATGTGTTCTATGCACTATACACAAAAAGAAAAGTCAATCATCATATGAGTGTAAAAAATGTTGTAAAATTTTATGCATTAAACCTTGCTTTGAAATTTATCACACTAAACGATCATTGTTGTAATTTATAAAATTAAAACAAGCAATAAAAGAATTTAAAAAAAAATCAAAACAAACAAAAAAACAAAAACAAAAAAACAAAATTAAATAAAAAATAAAAAAAATAAAAAAATAAAAAAACAAAAAAATAAAAAAAACAAAAATTAAAAAAATAAAAAAACAAAAAAAACTAAAATAAAAAAATGAAACATAATTTTGCCACAGACTGTCCCAAGCCCATGTTCAAAAGAGGAGGGTGTTTCGAAATCATACGTGATGAAAGGGGTAGTGTTTGTAATATTATAGGGGTTATGTCCAGGTGTATTGTGTTTTTGACATTGGATTTTGATTCTACATAAAAAAATACATCGAAAACATATATCTGCACTTCCAACTAAAAAAAAATTAAAATTGTGTGATAGAAAAGGTAGTTTTTGTAATTTTATAGAGGTTGTTTTCAGGTTTATTGTATTTTTGACATCAGATTTAGATTTTACGTCAAAAAATACATCGGAAACGCATATTTATACTTCCAAATTGATGTGAAAGAAATTTTATATGCGGGCCGATTCTTTCCGGACCGGAAAGCCAATATATTGGCGCTACCCATGATCGACACTTAGTGTATGGTCAATCCATGATATAAGATACCTTTTTTACCACTTTACTAAGGCGGATATGCCCTCTCAAATCCCGGCCCTCTAAAGGTTAAAGTATCACACTCTTTATATTTTAAGTTTTTTTTAGTTTCTCTAAAAAAAGAATATAAACATTTGTAATTTTTGTATATACATTATTATATTATAGTAACCTAAATACTTAAAGATACGTAAGTTTACTTGGATGTATGCACGTGCGTGTGAGATAGATGATGCACTAGTTTTTTCTTCAAATTTTTTTTCTTTCTATTGTTTATTCTGCTTTTTTTCAAGAATAGTAACACATTTATTAATTTTTTCTGAGAGATAAACATTTTTTTTATAAATACAATATTGACTTTATGTTTAAACTGAATATATCTACCTAGTATTTATATATAGGTATATATATATTTTTATTACTTGGCCTTGCCGTTTTTTCCTCTAGAACCTAAAACTATCCAGATATTCTACCGTCGGTAAATCGGTACTTACGTTAAAATTGCTGTTTAGAGAGAAAGTTGAAGTTCGGGAGTAAAGTTACCAGTATCACCATTTTGTTGTAACTAACATCATCAAAAAACCACTGTTCCGAGCGAGTTACCATTACTTATGAGTTACTATCGTAACCTTTACACCAACGTCGACAAGTTATCACCCTTAAGAGGGTACTGAATACCGACTATAGAGAGCTGTACACCGACGGTTTTCTTTTCACGTTCTAAGTCGTATTTACTGCATCAAATCGAAAACGCTTCTCTAAAAATAAGTAAATTGTACTAAGACAGTGCGCTAACTCTTTGGAATGTCAAACTTCAACAAAAAGTTTTTCTTATACAGTTTCCTTCAATAACCTCACCATATATTTATGTATGTAGAATTCTTTGTAAGCTTATGTACATATTTACACTGTGTTAGCGCACTATGTACAACAAAAAAAGTCTAATAAAACATTCAGATTATGGTTTGACTATCTAATTGATGAGAACAACGTCATATTGTGATGATGTATATCTGATACCATATACTATCATTATGAATGAAAAACAAGTTCAAAAAAGCATTATATACCCATTTTCAAAAGCTTTATATAGTTTTGTATATTTATTTGCTTCTGTAGAAGCGCTTTTAATGTTGTGCAGTAAATAAAATTAAAAAATAAAGAAATTTAGGTTATAAAAACGTCGGTTTACAGATCTCTATAGTCGGTATCCAGTACCCTCTTAAGTCGCAACCACATAGCATCACAGTTAGTTGCAAAATTAACCTTTACGCTGCCGGAGCATCTATATATAGACGCTGTTGAGCAGCCTGTCAAAACATGCATAAACTTCCAAGAAGTATATANAAATACGTATAAGTACTTATATATAGTATATGTACACACATACATTCCCTCCTCTACACACACATACATACGCGCGCGCATACATATTTTGCCCCTGAATGTTACATGCTCAGTATTTTACAATTGACTAAGGACTCGGTACACATTATAATCCTATGCTTAGTTTCGATTTCTCAAAAGTAATTAAAAAAAAAAAAAAATTCAAAAAAAAAAAAATTCAAAAAAAATTTAAAAATTTAAAAATAAATTAAAAAATAAACAACAAAAAAACATGATAAAAAACAAAACTAAACTAAACAAGAACAAAAAAATGAAAAAAAAAAGATTGGAGCCACAATATCTATCTCTCTGCCATTGGCGGGGTAACGCTGAAGGAGAGTCATACAGCCCTAAAAATTTACTGTACTCAAAAACTAACTTCACTATTGTTTTTAGTGACTTCAAAAACTTAAAAAAACGGATTTTTAAACAAAATAAAATTGTTTAATTTTCTCCGGTCCAATACGCTGGCGGAGGGTCTATATATAAACCCTACCTATGATCGCAACTTTATATAAGTTATATAAAAGATACAACCACAAAATTTGGGAATTTTCTAAGGGATATAATGCTCTTCAAATCCCGGCAGCGTAAAGGTTAATAACTACCAAACTAAAGGAGATAGAAAAAAACAGTTTGCGCTATAATTCTCAGCACATAAAACTAGAAAATATCAGTCCGGTTTGAACATTTTAGGTTTTGTTTTTAACAATCAAATGTTTAAATAATAAAAATTATTAAACTTTTATGTGGTATTTTGCATCTAACTAATACAAAACGAAATCCAAAAACCATTTTGCTCTAACTTGTACCATTCTCGAAATATTCAAGTTGTTAACTTTCACTCTTTGTCATAAATCGCAGAGTAGCCGATTGAAGGTACCTGCAAAATTAGTTTCAAGCTATCTCTTCTGGTTCTCGAGATATCCGCAATTTGCAAAAAGAACTGTGTATCGTTAAATGTAGAATATTAAAATAAATCAAATGCGTATATTTGTTATTCATAAGCTTTATTGTAAAACCGCGTTTCTGGGAACTTTCCAATCACTGACTTAACATAGGTTGTAAAATAATAGAAAGAAAACCTTCGTTGTGCGTGATTCGTCACGCGTGAAATTGACGCGAGGCACTACCGTGCTTCTTGATGTTTCTCTTTTTCTCTAGCTTTCTTCTTAAAACGTGCTTGTTAAACAACACCATCTGGTAGCACAAATGTGAACATGCTCATTTCTGAGTGTACCACGACGATGAAAACGTTTTTTAATCGTGATTTACACGTCTATTTTTCATCTTATTTATTATCTTCGTTCAGAAGCCACAAACACAAAACGCAAGAATACTTTTTTTTGTGATGTTTCATTCTGAAGCAAATGAAACTAAAACGAAATTAATCGGTTCAATAGGTCTTGAAAAAGAGCCTTGTAAAAAACTTCCTATTTTCTCATTTACTGAATTTCGCGTATATAAGAGTAGAGAGAAGCCTGAGAGCGGCCAGGCCCATAAGAGGTTTTACGATCGCTATTCCGGCCCGTAAGCTAGCGCATGTCAATGAGTAGTGCACATTGGTAACTACGTAGCGATGTCCACGAGCGACTTGTCGATACGTACGCTATGCCCAAACGTGGACATGATTCTATTCCGTGCTATGTGCACGATTCCAAGCGTCGAGAAAAATCAGGCAGCCGACACCAAAGTGGTGGGGGAACGCACACAAGCGAAACGCCGTCGTCCGTGTGCGCTCGTGGAAGAGTGCAGACATATTATGTTCCGTCTCCCTTTCACCAAGCCGAGTATAAGGCGAAACACAAAGCATGTTTACGTTGCGCGTTTGTTGCGTATGACAACGTGAAATGCTTTCTCAAAATTTGTAGTCTTGAAAAAAGTTCATAAAAGTTCATTCTTGATGTAGTTTAGTATTAATATAATAATTATTATCAATAATAAAACATCAAAATGCATTATATATTTTTATTAATTATTAATACGAGTTAACTGTGTTACATAATTTAAAAGTTTTTTTATAGAATATTGAGAAACATTTACTACATATAATATATTATCTCTTTATCTATATGTATATTCTATTATTAGTGTTCACTTTTATTTATTTTTCTTTTGTAAATTACACAAAAAATCTACATTTAATAAATGCAATTAATAATAAAATATTTAAGTAATTCATATTATATAATTTACTTACTTAATTGTTACGTCCTGGGCACTCCACGGGCTCCTTTTACTTGCAACGCGACGCGTCAACGCATAACAAATTTCGGTTTTTTGTAAAGAACGAAAAGCAATAAATAACTCGAACGGGTCTTCCATCGTTTGGAAACTTAGACTCTAGACGATAGGAGAGCAAACGGAAATCGCATCGGCGCCTGAAAAGATAAACCGCGCCTAGTGATAAACCGAAATTTTAAACTTATTGTTTAAACATCCTAACCAAACCCGGATATCTCCGAGCCAAGAAGAACACCGTTCATAAAAATTAGACCAGCGGGAGCAAATAGAACTCCGGCGCCACGAGCAATTTTATTATAAACAAATAGCAAAGGGTCTAAGTGGCGTGATCAAAAACCAACACTCTCTTTTTTTTCTTCTCCGGAAAATCGGACGAGCCGACCGAGCCGAGAGATCGCCGCCGATTGGCGATCTCACAAAGTTTACTCGACCACTAACTAACAAATGGGAACTGGCGAAATTCGACTGAGTTTTCCGATTGGGAGAGTTTTCGCTTACTCAAAATTATATATAAGCCGGAACTCTCGGGATCAGAGGCAGATAAAGCCGCAAATTTTAAAAGTACCACTGCAAGTGAGTGAGTGACAGTGAATGTAGAATGTGATATCCAAAAGTGAACTACTGCGCCGCAGCAGCTTAGGACCTTTTATTAATCAACATCACTGGTCTGCAGTAAGTAGTAAGTCTACCCACAAATTTTAATCGGAAATTTCACCACTTAGGGGAGTCAATTCGAGGTTAATACTCGGAATCTATCAGAGACGCATAATTGTCAAGAAGTATCGCAAAAGCATATTATTTTGTTTCTTCGCAACCAACTCCTTTTGACCACTCTCGATGGAAAAGCAGTTCGCGACTCTAATCGTGAATAGCGTCCGACCGAGAAACTAACTCCTTGTTCGACTACCCTCGCCGGGAGAGCAGTTCGCGACTCTAATCGTGAATAGCGTCCGAATTATTTTTTTTTCTTTCTAAATCACGGAAACAAACAAAACCCGCTTATCTCCGAATATCAGTCTTAGAATCATGACACATCTAAATTTATTTTTATCATTAAATCTATCGGAACCTAAGAAATAAAACAAAACCAAATTTGTCAACTGACATAAGGAAATAGACTTCTGAGATGATCTAAGTTGCGTAAACATAGATTAAAAAGGCTGGCTGCACTACAAAACTCGTATTCCCCCTCTCTCTCACACGTGCACCCTAGCTTATAGATTACTTTGTACGAAACGATTATGCACTTCGTCATTGTATTAGTTTCAACACGCCTGTATGTTAGTAATTTGCTAAGATTTCGATTTGTCTTTTTTTTTAATAAATATAATTACTTTATAATGTGTGAAATCAAACTAAAGAATTATTCTTTGTTATTCTTCTCTCCGTACTACCCACTCTCACTTCCTCGTTAAAATCGCTAGTTCCGTCCTTGGTAAATGAGATTTGCGTCTTAAACCTAAAAAAGGACCAACGAGCGAGTGTTCGCTAGACAGAGTAAGATCGGCGTACGCCGTTGACCTGTCGACGAATATAAACAAACTCGCTCGACTCTCTCACAGCGAGACTTCCGTGTCTACTGTAAAGAGAGATATGGAAAACGACGCGTTTACTGTTGCACACCACAGCCCGACCGTATCCATAGGCCAGGACGTAACATAATATATTCATGTTCTATAACATATTATATGAAGTAAGTACTTTATAATATACTTTATATATGTCTATTAAATGTTTTTTAATATTCGAAAAAATTTAAATTATCACTGTTAACTCATATTTATTATTATAATAAATATATATACCACATCTCGAGATGCTTTAATAATATCAATAATATTATGTTCTAAACCTGTAAATTACGGTAAAGGATAAAAATATATATATTAGATATTCTTTATTACAATCTATTATATATTCTCTCTGTGTTATATATTCTTTATATTATATAGTGTCTTAAATAGCAATTACGTGTAAAGCTTTGTGTGGCAATAAGTTAGTTTATAACATAGTAATTTACTGTTTTGTAATAATTAATACCGGCTTTTTGTATCTTTTATAAATTGTGCAATATACATATTTTTTCAATTAGATTATAACAACAATCGGCAGCAAAAATAAAAGCTTTGATGTTTTTAACTTTGACGCGCAATCTATGTTCTACGCTCTATCTGTTGCAATTTATTTGACATCGCGATTCATCAAATTAACTGACAACAACATGTTTTTTTATCTCTCTAAATGAAGCCTCATACAGTTTACGATAACTCTCGATACAGACCTAAATATATATTTATAAAATGCATTACATAAATACTTCTCTACAAAATTCTTTAATGTTGGAATATTACAAAGAAGCAAACACTTTATTCAAAGCTTAGTTTAGTTGTCATCTAAAANTCAAAATAATATTAAATAAATTAAATCAAACATAGTAAAAATGTAAAAATCACGAAACACATACATACATTTAGTTAAAAGAATAATAAAATACTAATAAACAATTATTTTACAGCAGAGATTAAAAGTATACATTCTGTTATACAACAACATTTTAAGAGCTATCTTTTTCTTAAAAATAATAATAAAGCAAACAGCGCGCACATTCTGCGTGCATAGTTCGTAAAGGCCATACGAAAAGCTATTATTAATTATTAAACTGCGATATGTTATGGAACTTATTGTCACACAAAGAAATGCTACTTTAAAAACATAAAAGTTTTATTTAAATTACGTAATTTGAACTAAGAATGAAAAGGCCAATCCGAGCCATTCCCAGGATGTTGTGCAGGAATAAGCGTGCATGTATATATATATATATATACACATGTATGAAATTTACATGTAAATTATTTTACATGTGGGTTTTTTGAATTGAAACTTCAATTCTTAAATTCATACGGGATGCGGGATTTGCATCTCACATATGAAAGACCCCGAATACCCCCCTAACTAATTTTAAAATATTGCGAAAAAAACTCCTCGGCCAGAAGTCGAACCTGGAATCTCCGGCTTTCCGTGCTATCGCCTTCCCTGTTCGGCCACCGAGGCACTTAGAGTTTGTTTCGCAATATTCGTATATAAATTGATGTTCTGATAATTTTAATAACGCACGTAATTTAACATTATGCATTTAAATGTAGATTTTAGAAAAGATTGAAATTTTAAGAAAACAATTTAAGATGTCTGTTAGCGATCTTCTGTATCACTTTTGAGTAGGCTTGCAACGAATATTCGGTAGATATTCGGTATTCAACTTATTCGGCAACTCTTTTACTATTCGGCCGAATACCGAATAGTACAGACTGTTTAAAGAATTACGAAATTTGTGACAAAGATTTATTATTTGAATTCCGTGAATGTTTCAGAGAATGGGAATTGATTACAAAATGCCTGCTCTTTTGCAACGAGGACAAAGACAACTGACAACTGAAGCTGCTAATAATTCTCTGATAGTGACCAAATTGAGATGGATAGTAGAAAGCGCGCAATGGACATATGAAATCTATATTTAAATTCTTCTAAGATATATCATTCCTACTTCTCATCTAAAAATATTTGCGACTATCTTTGCATTATTGATGCTGTTATAAACAAATATTTTGAGCCTATTACAATGCCAGATGCTACAGTTGAGTTAGCTGAAAAAATGATTGAACAAGCGCGTCAATCAAATGTTCAAGCAAGAGTTGAACAAGAAAATCTATACAATAAAAGAAGTCGGTGAGTGCCATTAAATCAAATTGATCTACACTCATTTATTGTTTATGAATATCTTCGAGAATTAACATACGGTATTTTTCAGATCCAATTATCGCCAACATATATTCAAAACAATAATTGGGACAAAAGAAAAACTGAATTTCAAATGGATGTAGAAAATGAACCGGCATTCATCAGAGTGAGATTGTATTCCCAGTATAGAAATGCTACTCGGCAGCTCTNGATTGCGTTTGTGGAAAGAAATAATGAAGAATATGAGAATGATCCGATATTGGGTAGTTACTGCACTTGTCAGTCGGAGGCAAGAACCTTAGGAACATGTGCTTATGTTACAGCCGTGATATAATATGCAAGACACCAAGATAATATTAAATATCCTCAGACAAAGCTGCTTAGATACTATTATATTAGATACAATTTTAGACGCACAGAATGCAGATGACAAGGTAGAGATAATTGATGTGAATTGATAAAGAGGAAATAATCATGGTCAATACCAAAAGATAATAGGATCGGAAACTAGAAGGACAGTGGTGTATAAGGCAAAAGACCAATTAAAAAGACCTAACGCGCCGACTTTGAAACCTCAAAAGTGGGAAACATTGATTGGGAAGCCGATTGGTACAATACATACGCGCATACAAATAGTGACAAATATTGCTAATAACAGGTATGTCTATCAAAATGATTAAAAGAAACTTATCACAAAGTAATATTAAAAGCGCACGAAATAATTCAAATCTATTAGTAATAATATATTTGAATATATTAGTAATAATTAAAGAGATTACAGAAATTTTAAGAAATTACATAAGCAAGTTTGGTTCAGCTCCGCGCGAAAACTATTTTTATTTGTAAATGTACGGAACTACAAAACTAAAAACGCACAAACGTACAAACCCTCCCACTTACAAAGCATATATATACAGGGTGTCCCAGAATTGGTTTAACATTTCTCGTAGGCAGGTAGAAGGAATAAACCTGAGTCGAAAAGTCCTATACCATTTTGTTAGATTCGCAATAGTTACTGAGATTTTAATTAACAAAGATCCGCGAATAAGCATGCATCGAGCTGTCCTACGCGCGTAAGACTGCCCGCCGCGCTTTGCGCGCTTACAGTTGTTACCCGTAGCAACGGTGCGGAAGGAGCTAACATAACAGCATATATTATATCATATTCATAATGGCAGATAAAAAATAATGATGGTTGATCGCGAAAACGCGTATGTTTCATTTTGATTAGCAAATTACAAACAATTACTCACATGTTTTGCTAATCAAACTAAATAATTCTAATATCGAGATGTGTCGATAATAAGTCTGTTTATTTATTCATTTGATTAATCTTTTTGTTACCGAGAACAAATTATCTTTTCATCACAATGTCGCTTGAGATGACGTTAATGACGAGATATCTCGCGTCGCAATTTTTATTGTGCTGTGTTATAAACGAGATATGAAAATGTCTTTAAATAGATTTTTTATTCTAAATTTTTAGATGACAAATTAAAGTATACGAG
>NW_018023304.1:0-2199 GCF_002006095.1 Pseudomyrmex gracilis | reverse complement strand
CATAAAATAAATAAATAAATACATAACTAAATAATTACCATCTCGATATTAACATATTCGAGATCGATGATTCATGTGGGTCATGTCAATGAGCATGTAGGCTATGTCGAATTCTATGAATACTTTTATTATAGGATGTCTCACTCTCGAATGTGTTAAAATTGTTTACTTTGATTTGAAAAAAATTGCCAAATTATTTCTATTTGGCAATATTTTTATTTGTATCTTTATTCAAGTTATTTATCGTTGCAAATAATAATACATTAACAATTTTTTATTTTTCTTTTTTTTGTATTATAACATTCTAATTTTTACGTACGTAAAAAAAATTTAAAACTTTTGTGTAATATTGTAATATTATGAAAAAAATGAGAATTTTTGTGAAATTAGTTGTAAAATAAATAAGTACCTAAATAAATAATAAATATTTACATTTTGGCATAAAAGAAAGAGATAATGAGTTTTTATTTATTTATTTATTTAACACATTTGAGACCGATAACTCAGGATATGAAAGTACTACTAGTTGTATATTTATTTAATCTTTTTTTATTTGATAATTTTGTTACATACAAAAGAGAAACAATACTTAAAATAAAAAATAGTTTAAATATCGTATTATTGTAATTACAAAAATTAAACCTTTGTTTGTATTCTCTGTAGGAGTCTTCTCATAAAATAAATAACTACAAAAATAAATAATCATTATCAATCACATTTTGATATTAACACATTCGAGATCGATGACTCAGCATGTGGGTCAGGATATTTTTTTGAGAATAGTTTTGTTAGAAGATGTCTCGAATACGTTAATTATTTATAGAACGAATCTTCTAAAGAGAGAGAAAAGTAATTGAAAGTTACATTTTGTTGGTAATCATAATGTACTGATGGTTTTTTTACTTTTTTTCTGTTTTACATTTCTTTCTTTTACATTACCTATTTAAGTTTTTACTTACACAAAGAATATTCAAATATTGTAATATTAAAAAAAATAAATTTTTTTTATATGATATTTTCCGTAAATAAATAAATAAAGAGATACTAAATGATCAAAATTTCAACGTTAGATTAATTGAATGAGCTCGTGAGATGATAAAACAAGATGCTTAAAACATGCGAGCCAAAACACAAGATGTTTGTGTGAGTAAGTTCCTTATTATTTAATAAAACAAAAACAATTACGAACGTTTCAATACCTTTGTTTGGATCTTCATCAATGAGCAAAATTGTATAATAAAAAAATTATAAAAAAGACCACAGAGCGCTTATACTGTGAGTAGTTTAGTACAATTTGTAAACTCGTAGTATGTTTTGCTGTTCTCGAGTGTTTGCTGGGAAGCAGTGGGGTAATGCTTCACACAATGAGTGCTTTGTGATCTTTCTTACAATTTTTATATTATACAAGTTTGCTCATACATTAGTGAAAATTCAAAGAAAGGAATTAAAACGTTTGTAATTTTTTTCGGTATTAAATAATAAAGAATCACTCACACACAAACATCTTGTGTTTTGACTCGCATCTGCTCAAGCATCCTGTTAAGACATTAAGATTATTCATTTTGAATAAGAAACATCTGAGATGTCGGTAATGAGATATATTTTTATATATTTTAATTTATTTATTAATTTATTTACTTACTTACTTATTTTACTGGAAGAATTAAAAAAAGGTAGCTTTTGTCGCAAATAATAATGCAATGATGTGATTTATTTTTATTTTTTCTATTTGTTTACATTTTATTTTTTACATCCAAAAAATATTTCCAAATTATTTGTGAATCACATTTTGAAAATTTTTCATTAATACACAATAAACATTACAAATATTAATTTTAATTTGAGTGGCCACTTGGGACATGTAAAACTGTTTTAAGTAACTCATTTGTCATGTGTTATTGACAAACTAGTAATGTTACATAATTGACACTTTACATTTCTATTTCCTATTTTGACTTTAAATGTAACGTAAAAATAAGATATCATATAAAATAATTAAAACCTACATTGAGAAATAGTTACATTGAGAATGTGTTAAATAAATAGATAAATAAAAACTCATTATCTCTTTCTTTTATGCCAAAATGTAGATATTTATTATTTATTTAGTTACTTATTTATTTCACAAATAATTTCACAAAAATTCTCATTTTTTTCATAATATTACAATATTACACAAAAGTTTTAAATTTTCTTTTA
>NW_018023303.1:2086-13362 GCF_002006095.1 Pseudomyrmex gracilis | reverse complement strand
CGTATCTCATGTACTTTAATATAAATAACTTGTACGGCTGGGCAATGTGTCAGCCATTACCGTATGCCGCATTCCAATGGGTGGACAACATCTAGAGTGTCGACGTGATGTCTGTGACAGCAACCTCAGATATCGGTTACATCTTTGAAGTCACCCTCGAGTATCCTCGCGAACTGCATAACGCGCACGCTGACCTGCCGTTCTGTCCGACGCGCAATAAACTGGCATGCGACAGGAGAAGCTACTCGCAACACTACACGATAAATCGCGTTATATTATTCACTAACGTGCCCTGNAACAATGTGTGCGACACGATCTTTGTATTACAAAGATTCACCGCATATTACAGTTCGCGCAATCTCCGCGGCTCCGCAGTTACATCGAAGTAAATACACAATTTCGAACGCTCGCTACCAACGACTTTGAGAAAACTTTGTACAAATTGATGAATAACGCAGTTTTTGGCAAAACTATGGAAAATGTATAAAACCATGTAGACATAAAACTTGTAACAAAGTGGGATGGAAGATATGGTGTGGAACCATTGATCTCCCGACCAACTTTTCATAGTCGAAGTGTTCTTTCTGAAAATGTTATTGCGGTTGAATTGCGTAAACTTGAAGTGAAATTCAACAAACCGATTTACGTAGGAATGTGTGTATATTAGACATATCTAAGACGTGTTTGTATGAATTTCACCATTATTATATAATTATATGGCACCTCTATGGTACCAAGAAAAATGTAAAAGTATGTACACCGACACAGACAGTCTTATTTATTTCATCGAATGCGAGAACGTGTACGATATCATGAAACGTGACGTCGCTCGATTCGACACAAGTGATTATCCGACTGATAATGTGTATGGTATGTCACGCGTCAACAAAAAAGTTCCAGGATTAATGAAGGATGAAAATAACGAATGATAATGACTGAATTCATCGGACTTAGAGCAAAAATGTATGCATTGAAAGTGGATGGAAAAAGAGACACAAAAAAGGCCAAAGGTGTAAAGAGTAGCGTCGTAACGCGAACATTAACGTTCGATGATTACAAACAATGTTTAAATGATGAAATCGAAAAGGTGTGTCGACAGTCGTGTATACGATCAAAGTTACACGAAGTTAACAAAAACATTCGTTAAATGTATGTAGAATCTGTGTGTCTTTTCTCACGTCCTGAAGGATGATGAACTTCTATCAGACTGCTACGGTTGTACATGGTCTATTTTCTTGGCGCCAGCTCTGCGATATTTTATTTTATACCAAAGTGCGCATAAAACTAAAAAGTACAACCATGTCTCATCAAGACGCTGTGTCCGAATCGAAACTTGCTCTAAGTCCGTACGACGATAAGCGGTATATGGTACCCGATTCTACCAAAACGTTACTATAGGGACATTACAAAATACCACAAGGAAACAGTATATAATATAGATTATATGTATATTGCCATTTAATATGTGTAATAACAATAATTATGTATATATGGTGTAATCAAAGAAGTATTGCAAAAAGGTAGTGTTCTCTCGCATTACATTTTTTTGAAAGCCCCTTTCCGTGGAATCTACTTGCAAAATCAGACAAGTCAGCAGCTTCTTGGATGATGACGCATCATCTCGGGCTGCGTTGGGAAGATGGAAATGTTGCATACCGCAGAGCGAAAACTTTGATTACAACAGCTATTTGTGGCACTGCAGAAAATAATGACAACGCATCTTTACTCATCTATGTTAAAGGTCCTGAAAAATGTAACTGGCTAGCTGATATTCTCGATAGTGACGTACAACGTGGAGTAATTAGTAAAACATTGAATGCCGATTACGACGATATTGCTTCTTTAAATAAATTGAATGTATTGAATTGTCTATTTTATTGTGAAAAACATGTGAAACATTGCGCATTACAAAATGTATTTAAAATATTTACTTGGTGATCTAAACGAAGATAAAATGTTATACGCAATAACTTTAGTTGTACATTTACTATCTTGTTCCATAGCATATTTATATAGATTAACGGTATTAATCGCGGTTTAACGTGGTTTCATAGTTGATCGTGAATCGTTTCTAGTTAAACATAGTTCGTTTGCGGTTAAACATGGTTCGTTTATGGTTGAACGTGATTTGTTTATGGTTAAACATGGATTGTTCGTGGTTCGCTTATTGTTGAACGTGGTCCGTTTATGGTTTGATTATGGTTAAACATGGTGTGTTCATGATTCGATTATGATTAAACATGGTTTGCTTGTACAACCGTGGCAGTCCAATAGAAGTTCATTATCCTTCAGGACGCGAGAAAACCACAGATTCTGCATATATTTAACGAATGTGTTGGTTTGATTATGATTAAACATGGTTTGTTCATGGTTCGATTATGGTTAAACATGGTTTGTTTATGGTTAAACATGATTCGTATTTTTTAGTGTTACACGATATGTCAGTTTGGCCACGGTGGTAGAAAATTTTATTTAGCTGCAATGAGATTAACGGTATTAATCGCGGTTTAACGTGGTTTCATAGTTGATCGTGGATCGTTTCTAGTTAAACATAGTTTGTTTGCGGTTAAACATAGTTCGTTTATAGTTGAACGTGGTTCGTTTACGGTTAAACATGGTTTGTTCGTGGTTCGTTTATTGTTGAACGTGGTTCGTTTATAGTTTGATTATGGTTAAACATGGTTTGTTCATGATTCGATTATGGTTAAACATGGTTTGTTTGTACAACCGTGGCAGTCTGATAGAAGTTCATTATCCTTCAGGACGCGAGAAAACCACAGATTCTACATACATTTAACGAATGTTTTCTCGCGTCCTTAAGGATGATGAACTTTTATCAGACTGCCACGATTGTACAAACAAACCATGTTTAACCATTTTTGTTTTTTTTTTTTTTTTTTAATCCAGGGGAAATACAGTACGCACACCTCACCCCGCCGAGGCGAGATGGGGTAGTGTTGGACTCCCCCACCAGAGCTCACCCTGGTGGAGTATACCCACTAAAACCCCTGGGACGGCCGACTGCTACCTATTTAGGTGCACTTCGGGATGTCCTTACGGTTACGCGCAGGATGCATCGGTAGGCTGAGGGCCCAGATGGGACCCCCTCCTTGGTATGAGGAGTAGGCTCCTCCTTGACGGGGAGTAGGAGTGTCGTAACGCCACCCCCATCGTCTGCGGGCCAAGTTCAATGAGAGGGAAAGTTGTCCCTCTCTCGGTCCCAGGTCAGACGCCGAGGCGGACCTGACTCCAAACACTACTGGTCTCCCTCAAGCACGAGGGAGGCCCACCCCCCAAACTACGTCCGGGCGTCGCTGAACCAAGCCCGCACTAAAGCTTGGAGCAACTGGGACCGGGCTTTGCCCTCTTCGGCCCTGTATGCCCCAGGAGGGCAGCAAGGGCCAGCCCCGCCTGGACCTTTCGTGACGCAGCGGGCGCCTTCTTGGGCGCCGGCGGCGAGGACACCGCCGGTGCCGGGGACGGCTCCTTAGTACCGGGGGGACAAAGTCCCCCGGGACCAGAGGGAGCCGAGGCCCTGTCCGTCAACAACGGAGAAGAAAGTGGGGAAGATGGGGCGGACACAGCCCCTAGGGGTTCCGTTTCCATCGCCCCTCGGCCGGACCGGAGACATCCTCTTGGGGAGGAAGTTTTCCGGCCGACCGCCGCTTCTCCCGCCCGGCGACACCGGGTGCCAACTGTGACGGCCCTGCAAACGTAGTAGCAAGACCGCCAACCCGGGCGGGCGGAGGTTGACACGATGGGCCCCCCGACACATAACGGGCCTTGCGGTGGGCTGGTTGCCCAGGTCGGTGCACAATGGGCACCGCGGCTCAGGTGCGGTGCACTGCCGCAGGACGTGCCTCGTCAGACCGCATCGGAAGCAAACCTCCGAGCGGTCCTTTTCAGAGGCAGGACAGAACTGCCCCACATGTCCCACGCGCAGGCACCTGTAGCACCGGAGGGGGCGGGCTTTCAGCGCGTCCACTTGCGCTAGCACCCACCCCATCGGCACCGTCTTGGCGGCGACCAGCCGCTTGGCCGCCGAGATTGGGCACTGGACCCAGGCCGTCTTGAATCCGGAAGGAAGAGTTTGCCCAAAGTTTGCCCAAGCAAACCTTTCCCTCCGGACACTTGCCCGCCGAGGCGAGCGCCGCTAGTACTTCCTTGCGAGAGACAGTGCCGTCAATGCCCCGCACCCGGACATTCCCGGGACGCGAGGGCCGACGGATCTTTATTCCCATCCTTGCGAGGACTCCCTCCATCTTGGCAGCCAAAGCGTCGGCCTTGGCTGCCATGTCTGGGTCGGGTACCTGGATCATCAGGTCCCCTGTCATGGCCCGGCGTGGGCGAACCTCCCGAATCCCTAAGGGTTCGAGAAGTATCGCCAGCCGGCATCTCTTAACCGCCTCCATCAGTTCGATGGAGGCTGGAACGGTCGGATCCCGGGCCACCACGACTGAGGCAGTTGTGGGAGCCCGGAGCCGGACCCGCCGCTTCCTCTTCCCAGCTTTCTGGGGTTGTCCGCCCGGGGGAGGAGCCCCAGAAGTGGGTCGGGCCACAGGGGCCGGAGCCCCTGTCGCACCCGCCGCTTTCCTCTTGGCCTTACGGCCTATAACTGTGGACCACGTGTCCGCTGCCTTTGAGGTCGACGGACCCGGGTCCACTACCTTCGCGAGTACTCGGGACGCCGGGACGGCCTTTAGATGAACCTCAGCCTCGGCCGTTGTCTTTGTCCGCCGCCCGGAGACCGAGCGCAACCGCGCACCCGCCGCCTTGCGCGTGCGCGGATCCCCCGCACGGACCCGTTTTTCCGCCAAGGCAGGGGGGACAAATGCGGCGAGCTTGGCGTCGATGAGGGCGCCGATCATCTCGAGGAGGTCATCAGGCACCCCCACCGGCCCCGCCACAGAAGGGGGAGAAGGCGGCATGCGGACCTTGGCCTGCAAAGCGGCCACCTCCTCCCTGAGGAGCCTGACCTCTAGTCGAAGCTCCTCGTTCTCCTTGTAGATCTGCGGGAGGACCGGGGCCCTCCTCGCCGCATGATTCCTTTCGAGGCGGACATAGAGCGCATCCGCCACCCTACGTCCGTTCCGACCCGTTTCCCGAAGGGCCTTCACATCCGTGCCCTTCAGGTTCTTGGCGCGTCCCGCCACCTCATCACAGACCCCAACGGCCTTATAGATAAGGTCGATGAGGTCTATAGTGGAGCGAGTTTCGCACTCGCGCTCAACGTCGCTCCCACCAACGCGGAGGCACGTCCGCCGGAGACCGCGGGTCGACGCGTCGTCCGAAGTGCGGCCGGACTCCGACCCGGTCGCCGTGTGCTTCTTGGGGAGTCCCCCCGTGGCCTCCGCCGCCTGTCGTTTCTGCGCCAGACGCGCATTGCGAAGCGCGTCGCGGGCCTTCCCAAGGCCGATACACTGGCCGTGTGTGGGAGGGCGACCGCGCCCCTCGGGCTTCGACAGCTGGGCAGCCGCCCACGCTGCCAATTCTTCCTCATCGGACGGGCAAGTGGAGGCCTCATCTCCGAAGAAGACCCCCATATTGTCCCCATCCGGCAGAGGAACGCCCAAAGACTCCGTGGAGTCGACGGAGATCATAGACCCCGCCGAGTCCACCCTCCGGAGTACCACGCGGAGGTTAGCTCTTCCGCGTGGGCGAACCGGACGCACCGCGTCCGTCTTCGCAGTCGCAAAATAGGTAGAGGGGCCTGCGGTACACCCCTCTACCCGCCCGTCGTCGGATGACGACGCGGGGGCACCCGGGACACTAGTCCTTCTGCGCCGGGACCTGGCCGTCCGGTCGACCTGGTCCGGTAAATCCACTACTTTCTTTTTGCTCATTTTCATATTTAGGAAAAGAAGCGCTTTTATTTCGGTCTTGAACCTGACCTAGGACGGTTCTCGACCAAGGGTAACGAGCCCGTCTTGCCCGGGTTTGAAATCAAGGTTTTCTTTCCTTTAGGTACACTCTTAGTCTGACCGCTCACTGAAGACCTGTCTGGCAAGGGAGACCCTGCCAGGAACCGAAGTTCCCGCCGGCATAGCCCCTCAGATCATCACGGTACTCAAGCCTGGGAACCACTACAAGGTGGTGCACCACTCCCAGGAACCATGTTTAACCATAATCAGATCATGAACAAACCATGTTTAACCATAATTAAACCATAACCAAACCATGTTTAACCTTTTTTTTGCGTGGGGGAAATCCGTTACGGATACCCTGGCCCTCGTGAGATGAGGGTCAAGGGTTATGTGGGACTCCCTCCCTCCCTACCCCAGCGGGTAAGAGAGAGAGAGAGTATACCCACTAAAACCCCCACGAGGTGTCTTTTCTGCCCTTGGCGAGGAGGGGCCCGGGAATTCCTTACACAGGATGCGCACGGGCTCCTCCCTCGGGCTTAATTGACTTCTCGTAGCGGGGAAGAGACTAGCCGCCCCTCCTTGTGGGGCCGCGTGCAGGATGGGCCAAGACCCCCAACCTGATCCATCACGGCCCCCGCGGTGGCCTGATCGCCCTAAGGCCCTGGGGCCTTAGGGCACAAAGCAGACGGGTGGACGGTACCACCCGGAAAGGCCACCGCCTCGGATCCTCTCGCTCCGAGATAGATGTCCGTTGGGGCAGCGGATTGACGGAAGGAGCCGGCTCCCACAACAACGCCCGCCGCCCTGGCTTCCTCCCCATCTCTCTCCCCCGTAAGGGGGAGGGGGGAAAGAATTATCGCTACCGGGACCCTTGATCCCGGGGGCGATTGCGGGGAACGGGCGCAGCTACCTGGCGACCCGTCCGCACACGCCCCCGGGGTCTCCACCAAGGAACGGGAGCCCTCTTCCGCTCTCGCTCCTCCTCCTCCTTCTGCTCCATAACAATGGAGCAGAAGGAGATTACCGCCTGCTGCCGGTCTTCGTCCCCGGAGGCCAATGCGCGCATTAGGCCTTCCAGGGACAAGTCCGGCCCCATCGCATCGGCCAGCGCCCGGCGGTCACCTGCCCACCGTGGACATTCCTCCACGGTGTGCTCCACCGAGTCGCTGGCCGCGCCGCACTGGTGACACTGCGTCGTCGGCTCCTTGCCTAAGCGAATCAGGTACTCTCCGAAGCATCCATGCCCGGTGAGCATCTGAGTCACTCTGTAGGTGAGGTGGCCGACCCCGTTCTCCAGCCACACCTCGAGATGGGGTCGGACCACCGAGACGACCTCTTAGGCGGCCGCGTGCGGTTTGCCCAAGTGCTGCTCCCAATCGAGGAGCAGCTGTCGTCTGGCCTGGCGCTCGGTAGTGGCAAGGCCCTCCCGCAGAACACTTTCTGCGGCGCCCTCCCGTAGCAACTCAACTCGGCGAGAATACCTCGCCAAATACATTTTTGCCAGGAGGGCCAGTGGAGGTACTCCGGCCAACACCCCCGCCGTCTCCTTCGCCACGTCGCGGAAGCCGCGTATGACGCGGAGGGCAATAACTCTCTGGGCAGCGCAAAGTTGGGCAAACTCACTCCGCGCCTCCGCCCTCGCTGCGGCCTCGGCTCACAACGGGGCCCCGTAGAGGGCCACCGAGTGGACGACGCTTGCGTATAGACGGCGGGCTGATTGCCGCGGCCCCCCGAGGTTCGGTAGCAGCCCAGCAAAGCTGTTCGCCACCCTGCAAACCCGGGAAGCCAGGCGAGCAAAATGCTCGCCGTAGCGCCACCTTGGGTCGAAGTGCAAACCAAGGTACTTTATGGTAGTGCCCACCTCGACCCTGGCCCCACCCACGCGGAGGCTAGCGTCTCTGGGCCGTCCACGACAGGGGCCATGAAACCACATGGCCTCCGTCTTGTGGACGGCCACCTTGAGACCCAGCCTCTCGATTCGGCCAACGACGCAGTTTATGCCGACTTCTGCCAAACCTCGTGTCTCCTCCCAGGTTGCACCAGAGGCCACGACGAAAGTGTCATCTGCGTAACAGATGACACTCAGGCCTCTGGGCAGGGCAGCCTGGATTACCATGTTGTACCCGAGGTTCCACACCAGGGGGCCCAGGACGGACCCCTGCGGAACCCCGCGGTACATTTAACCATGTTTAACCTTTTTTTTTTTTTTGCGCAGGAGAAATGCGTTTAGGCACACCCTGACCCAAACTAATGTGGGCCAGGGTAGTGTGGGACTCACCCCACCAGAGCGCACCCCGGTGGGGAATACCCACTAAAACCCCTGCGGTGTCCACCTTCTGCTCTTTGAGGGCTGCCCCGGTACCTCTTTTAAACAACCCAGAGGCAGCCCGATAGACATGGGGATTTTTGCCTCCCTATCTTTAAATGGAGGAGCTTTGCTCCTCCACGATCGGAAGGAGGGGAGACACAGCCCCTCCCCCGCCGTCTGCAGGCCGAGTGCAATGAGAGAGAAACCTCTCTCGGCCTCAAGTCAAACACCGAAGCGGACTTGGCTCCATGATAGTAGTATTGACCTCTCTATTGTCTCGAAACGCGAGACAAGAGGGAGGTCCTCCCCCCACACTGCGCCCAGCCACCGCTGAGTTGAGCCCAACTAGGGCTCAAAACAACAAGGACCGAGCTTCCCCTTAACATTGCCTGGTCTCTTAAAGGAGAACCAGGCACTATCTACTATATCTGGTGCTTAACGCACCAAATATACGGAGGAGCGGCTCCCCGGATCCTTATATCGGAGCCAGGGAGAACCGCATCCTCCCTACTCTCGTCAGGGTTTACTAACGGGCACGAAAGCCCCCCGCCCGATGGCTGAGCACCGGGCTCCACCCATTCGGTGGGAGGACTCCCGGCCCGACTCCTCACAGAGGGGACACCTCTCATCCTCTTTACAGTCGGCCGCTCTGTGCCCCGGCCGACCACAGCGATAACAAAGATCACTGCGGTCGACCTGGCTGGAACACAGAGCCCTGCAGTGCCCAGGCTGGAAACACCTGTAGCACTGCAGGGGGCGGGGGCGGAGTGCACGCACCCTCGCCACCACCCAGCCCACCGGCAATCTGCCTGCTCTAATTGCCTTGGCCGCCGCCTCAGCTGGGCAGCGAACCAAGGCGATTCCACCCACGGGCTGGGAGCGACGCAGGGATACTACCCTAACGCCACTCCCGCCACCGAACTCTGCCACGAACTCTTTCGAGAGGTTGTCCTCCGTGGTGAACTTGTCCAATCCCGAAACTAATATCTCCACGTTTCGGGATGGACGAGCCACACTGACTCCATTGGGGAGAGCCTCTTTCAACTTGGTGGCGAGAAGATCCGCCTTAGATTTGCGGTCCTCCCCGCCTACCTCCAATAACAAGTGCACCTCCAGGGTCCGACGGACCCTGGAGACGCCCGCCGACCTAGGGTTCACCTTATTCCTCGCGTCTCGAAGAACTTGGGCATACGACATGCCCTCCCCCTCGAGACGCAAGGTGACCGCCTCAGTACGCGGGAGTACCCCGCGAAGCGGCCGCTGGCTTGACAAGGGTGGGGTCAAAGGAGGGGAAGACTCCCCTCGACCGGCACCAACGGCCGTTTCCCCACCTTTTGTAGGCGCCTTGGTGGCCTTTACCACTTGCTTCTTCTCCTACTTCTTCTTCTTTATTCTCTTCTTCCTCGGCTCATTTTCCTCCGCCTGTGCCCTAACAGGAACAGGCGGGGAAATCGGAGATTTCCTACTAACAGGGGGGGGGCCGTCTCGGGAACCCCCGCTCCAAAAGTTTTTGGATCTTCCCCGAGACGGTGCACCGCACCACCCTCTCAATCTCCTCCAGCCAGGAGGGAGAAATCTGATTCCCCCCCCGACTGGAGTGGAGCATGTAGCTCCTTCCGGCCTCCGCATGGAGATGTCAGCGATGGCACGCACGGACGTCTCCATGCTTTTTTGAAGCGCGTGAAGCGACCGGGAGGCCTCATTATGGACCTCCTCGATCGCCGCACGCGCCCCCACAACACCCTTCTTAATTTCCTTCAGGTCAGCGAAGCAGGAGGCATTACCCTCATCAAAGTTCTCGCTGACCTAGAGTATGGCTTCCGAAATTTGTCGCTCAGAGGCAACCTGCCCCCGAGCGACTTTTTCCACTACACCGGCCATGTTGGCGACACCCCTCTCGATGTTGTTCATCGTCTCACGGAGAGGGGTGAATCGGGCTCGGAGCTCCAGGAGACCTGAGACGATCCTTTCCCGGAGCTCCCTCGGCCTGCCCGCTTTCTCCTCCCTGGACATTTTAGAGCGACGACAAAGTCGCTCCCAAAGCTCGTCCAGGGAGTCCGCCACATGGTCAAAAAGGGCAACGATACCCATCGTAGCGATGGAGCAATCGGCCACCCTCAAGCCCTCTTGAAGAGCCGACTCCAGGCTCTTATCGGCCTTCCTCTTCTCTCTATACTGCTCAGCTACGGCGGTAGCAGATTGTTCAGAGGGACCCGCCGTCAACTTTTCCTTCTGCCCTTCGTTGGATAACGACGCGGCGAGAGCAGGGACAGTACTCCCACCTTGCCGGCCCCTGAGTGTCCGATCACTCTGGGGCGGTAAGTCCTTCTTTGTCTTGCTGTCTATCATATATTTCTACTTATTTGGTTTTACATCGGTGTTTTCCTTCACCTAGATCAGTTGGTAAACAAAACCTAACAAGCCCGATCTGCCCGGGGGTTGGAGTGCTTTTAAGGCGGCACTCACTCGCCTTTGACGTGGATACTTCATCAGGTTTACTAAAGCACTTTATAGGCCGCTCCTTTCCCACAGGAGCGACCACTCCACCCTCAGTATCCACCGCTGTTTGTCTGCGACTACTTCTTCCCCCCCAAAGGAGTTATTCGCAACTAACCTCAGTACTTGAGGCCGTTCCTCTATCCGCAACCTGGGGACGCGCTCGGTGGCAGTCAGCTCTGCCCTTGGAAGGCCGGGGCTGTCCCCCCGACCACCAAACCGAGAACCATGTTTAACCATAAACGAACCACGTTCAACCATAAACGAACTATGTTTAACCGCAAACAAACTATGTTTAACTAGAAACGATCCACGATCAACTATGAAACCACGTTAAACCGCGATTAATACCGTTAATCTCATTGCAGCTAAATAAAATTTTATACCACCGTGGCCAAACTGACATATCGTGTAACACTAAAAAATACGAATCATGTTTAACCATAATCGAACCATGAACAAACCATGTTTAATCATAATCAAACCAACACATTCGTTAAATATATGGAGAATCTGTGGTTTTCTCGCGTCCTGAAGGATAATGAACTTCTATTAGACTGCCACGGTTGTACAAGCAAACCATGTTTAATCATAATTGAATCATGAAC
>NW_018023303.1:0-1242 GCF_002006095.1 Pseudomyrmex gracilis | reverse complement strand
GTCCGCGGGACGGTGGGCTAACGGTGAAGGCCGGCCCTCACCAACGCCCACCGCCCCGACTCCCTCCGCCCTCTCACCCCCACTGGGGGAGAGATGGGGGAGGGAGCTATGGTCACGCGAACCCTTGTCCCCCACCGGGACGCGCGCGGCATCTTGCCCGCACGCGCCCGCGGGGACCTCGTCGAGGGACGGGAGCCCTCTCTCGCTCCCGCTCCTCCTCCTCCTTCTGCTCCATCACTGTAGAGCAGAAGGAGATGACCGCGTTTCGCCGGACTTCGTCCCCGGAGGCCAGTGCGCGTAGCAGGCCTTCCAGGGACAAGTCCGGCCCNACTACACCGACCAGCGCTCGACGGTCGTCTGCCCACCGTGGACATTCTTCCACGGTGTGATCCGCCGAGTCGCTGGCCGCACCGCACTGGTGACACTGCGTCGTCGGCTCCTTGCCGATGCGGCTCAGGTACTCTCCGAAACATCCGTGTCCGGTGAGCACCTGAGTTACTCTGTAGGTGACGTGGCCGACCCCGTTATCTAACCACACGCGAAGGTGGGGTCGGACCACGGCGACAACTTCCTGGACGGCCGCACGCGGTTCGTCCAGGTGCTGCTCTCAGTCTAGGAGCAGCTGTTGTCGGGCTTGACGCTCGGCAGTGGCGAGGGCCCCTGCCAGTGCATTTTCCGCCACGCCCTCCCGCAAAAGTTCGACTCGGCGAGAATACCTCGCCGAGTACATCTTCGCGAGAAGGGCGAGCGGAGGCACCCCCGCCAACACGCCCGCCGTCTCCGTCGACCATAATTAAACCATAAACGAACCACACTCAACAAAAACGAACCACGAACAAACCATGTTTAACCGTAAACGAACCACGTTCAACCATAAACGAACCATGTTTAGCCGCAAACGAACTATGTTTAACTAGAAACGATCCACGATCAACTATGAAACCACGTTAAACCGCGATTAATACCGTTAATCTCATTGCAGCTAAATAAAATTTCATACCACCGTGGCCAAACTGACATATTGTGTAACACTAAAAAATACGAATCATGTTTAACCATAAACAAACCATGTTTAACCATAATCGAACCATGAACAAACCATGTTTAATCATAATCAAACCATAAACGGACAACGTTCAACAATAAGCGAACCACGAACAATCCATGTTTAACCATAAACAAATCACGTTTAATCTTTTTTTTTTTTTTTTTTTTTTACGCAAGGGAAATGCTTTTACGCAC
>NW_018023302.1:16179-18919 GCF_002006095.1 Pseudomyrmex gracilis | reverse complement strand
AATTGTTAATAAACGGATTTAAATATATACACTCCAACAACAGTGTTATTGATTCAATAGCCAAAATTCATTTGTTCTTTGATCATCAATAAATATATCAAAAATATCATAAAAATATCACGGGAGTGTAATACACTGCATTCAAAGTTCCTATACATTAAGCGATGTCTTTGAGATATACTTGAAAGAAAACAGTACTAATATTCTTAGAAAAATATCTGTGTGATATTTCAGGGATGTAATATCTCATGATATCACGAAAATAACGTAAAAACGATATCATTCTACAATCAAATGATATCATGTGCCGTCTGGGTACCGTGCCTCTTGATATTTAATTCGACGTTTCATAATTCTGATTAGGATAAAAACATAAATTATGTCAAAATGTAAATTTTATGTAAATATTACATTTATACGTATGTATACTAGCCGTCATAGATCGTGTGCATGGCGAGCGGAATACATTTTTTTCCGATTCCTCCTACTCCTCTACACGGAAAAGAAAATGATGTTGAATCAACACTATCAGATTAATTGAAATATATCTGTTGATGCAACATCAATATTATTGCACACACAGTAGATAGTTGCTTTAAGAATCTAGACATTAAATTAATCGCATATGCAATTGAATGAACTATTTATTTTTGTGGTAGCCCGTGACGTCAACTTTAATTAAAGCAACTCCATTTTTTTCTGTGTAGCTGCTTTATTGACGATAAATATTTTTCACATTATTTGAATCACCGGCCGTTTATCGACGATAAACGTTTTTCACATTATTTGAATCACCTGAATTTTTTGTATATAGTGCGGATATTTATTTTCCAATTGGAATCGATTTTAGATGTCTACATATTTGAATATATAGTTATAAAATTTTATAACATCAGTTATTCGACTCTTGTAGCATTCACTATATACTTTTTCTAGCTTCAAATTTACAGCAAAAACTGACGTATTATTACTTATACACAATCAAAAACTCTAACATTTATCATAATCCCAAATATCCGTGATATTTATACTGAAAAAGATTTAATGTTACGCAGAAAATGATATTAAAAAAATATAAAACTGTTTTGAAAAAATGCATTATTTATTCTACCTTTATATAAGTGTAATGTAATGATTTTTTCTATCTTAAATAAAATGCAAAATGTAGAAAAATGTCTCGCAAATTTCAAATTTAAAACCATTACATAACACATTCATTTGCAAAATGTAAGGCTTTTTAGGTCATTGTTAAGCTCATATTTATATGGTATACGTATATTTTATGGGTAATTATTGAGTACAAGGAATTAAGGTCCGATGACCTTGATTTTGATATATGTTGTAAAGGGCACTCTCCTGAGTAGTGTTCAAGAGGTTTTAGGCGGCGCTCATTTTTTATTAAAAAAATATTCTTGAAAAATATGATCAGAAAAATGACCGTCAAAAACAATTTAGAGGTGTAATTTCGATAATTATGCAGATTAGGAGAGCCACCTCCGACTTGAATAATTTGTACTATTGACAGCTCACAAGAATTCGCTCTACCCACAAGCTAACAGACGCGAGAGTCAAAGGGAATCGTCCGTCCGCTCCATCCAATCTTCTCTACTAGGGTGCGTTCAGATTCCCCACCCAGGTGCCCCGAGCCACCCAAACACCGTTCAGATTCCTCCTATTCTTACTCAGATGGCCACCGAGTGTATCGTTCAGATTTCATTTGAACACACCCGGGTGAGGGAAAAAAGCACTCTGCTTGTAACACAGGGTGCCGGCGGGTAGATTTTGCTGCCAAGAAAAGTGCGCGAATTGTAATTGAAATGAGAAAGGGCACTTAACTTTTAATAATGAATCTCAAGCTCGTGGTCACGGAAAATGGTTGAGAAAGTAGTAGAAGTTAGGCCCTGAGCACATTAGAAAAAATATTGAGTATAGAAATTAAAAACAGATGTTAAATATAATACACAATGCAAAAAAATAAAATGTGACAAATGTATATAACTATAGGCTGTACATCATGTAGCCATGACATACTTCTTATATCATGCAACCATGACATACTTCTTGTATTTATGTTATATTTTATTTTTTGTCATTGTTAGAGCCTAAGCACTATAGAGAAAATATTAGGAATAAGAATTAGAAATAGAAGTTAAATGTCTATACAATGACAAAAAATAAAATATTACATAAATACAAGAAGTATGTCATGATTGCATAATATACAGCTTATATTTATACACATTTATATGTTATATGTTATTTTTTTGCATTGTACATTACATTTAACCTCTGTTTTTAATTCTTATTCCTAATATTTTCTTTATTCTGCTCAGGCCCTTAGTCGCTGAATATTGTATTTGGCTTTGGCGCCTTCACAGTCCCCAGATACGTTCAGATTCTCGAGCCTACCGAGACCACCCGTTAGTAGCTCCGCTCACTCCCGGTTCACCCTACCCTCACCCGCCGAGTGAGAAATCTGAACGCACCCCTAGGAAGGTTCTGTCGAGGCGGTGGGGATATGCCCACAAGCGAGAACGCGTCCGTGAGCTCACACGGTTCTCGCTTGTGGGCATACCCAGACGGCACATGATATCATTTGATTGTAGAATGATATCGTTTTTACGTTATTTTCGTGATATCATGAGATATTACATCCCTGAAATATCACACAGATATTCTTCTAAGAATATTAGTACTGTTTTCTTTCAAGTATATCTCAAAGACATCGCTTAATGTATAG
>NW_018023302.1:8928-15489 GCF_002006095.1 Pseudomyrmex gracilis | reverse complement strand
ATTTGCATGTTTTTGATGTGGACATTAGCAGTCTCAGGCATATCCCTGAGATATTATTTGAACATCATTACTCGTTCGAAAATGTCTCAACGAGATATCTTTTGCACATTCAAAGTCTCTGTGAAATATCTTCAAGACATCTTAAATACATCATTGTGCCGTCTGGGTATCTTCACCGCCTCGACAGAACCTACCTTGTAGAGAAGATTGGGTGGAGCGGACGGACGATTCCCCTTGTTTCTCGCGTCTGTTAGCTTGTGGGTAGAGCGAATTCTTGTGAGCTGTCAATAGTACATATGTTGTCAAGGTCATTGTTCCGAGTAATAATATGAAGGTTTTAGCCGGGGTCGTTGTTTGTTAAAAAGTTACAAGGGAAAGAAGTTTCATGAATGAATTTTTATTTTTTGGTCCCACGTACATTTTGTGTTGTAAGCGTGTAAGCAGGGGGGACTGCACCCCCTGCAGGAAAGGGGCTACGCCTCTCCACCTGCACTCCCCCTGAGCTTATCATGTTTTGCGTACGTGATTTTTTTGAGAAGCCAAATACCAAGAGTTTAAAAAGTTTAAAAAGTTATTAAGAAAAAGTTTTAGTAATGAAGCATCGTAGCTCAAGGGGGGTGCAAGTGGAGGGGCGTAGCCCCTCCCTGCTTACATGCTTAACGCGAACAAGAAGAACATAACAAAATAGTCATTGATTGATATTAATTAAGAATAATTATACGTCATATACAGAATTTCATGGAACATTATATCGAAAGTTATTCGCCTTTCACAACGATTTCGCACATATGTCGAACTTTGCTCGGAATGATAGATAAGCTATGTCACGCTTCAAAACATAAACTGAGTAACAGTCAACAATACCACTTATAAATGTGTATAATTGTATCAGTAACTCTTGTGACGGGGCGAACCCCGCCACGTGTACATATATAAATATTCTTTTCCTTTTTTATTTTTTATCATTATTATCACTGTTATTACTTATGTATTATTATTATCACGATTATTATTTTGTATCATTATTATTGTGCTTTTATATTAAAAACCTTTATATTATATTATATCGCGCTATAGTTCCTGCAACCTGCTTATATAACCGACCGCGTAAACAGCACGCGTGTGCGCCAACCCGCCGCGCTATAATGCATGCAACTGGCCTATAGCGACACGGTCCGGACACGAGCCCATCAGCCCGCAGGTGCGTGCCGCAGCGCGCAAACACCCGCGTTCCACACGCCGACTCCGAACGGATCATAGGTCGCTCCGGGGTATAAAAGCCGGCCGATTTCAGCAGTCAAAACCTATTCCTTTCCCGGCGCTCGAGGTGTTGACTCGAAAGCCACTACTAGAAACCGAGCTCGAGGTGCTGACCCGAGACTCTGATCCCGTTACCGCTCTCCGAGGAATTGACTCGGAGATACCGTTCTGGTCTCGAGGTGTTGACTCGAGATACCGACTTCCGACCGTTCCCGTCGAGATGTTGACTCGACTTCCGGCATTCCGAGGTGTTGACTCGGCCGCCGTACCGACCGTTCCCGTCGAGGTATTGACTCGACTTCCGGCATTCAGAGATGTTGACTCGGCCGCCACCTTGACTGCTTCCGTCGAGGTACAGTCTCGCTCCGGCGCACAATCGGCCGTTGTAACCGCCACATCATTAAATCAGTCGTTCTCACGACTCAACACTTAACACTGTATATAAGGCCCGTGTATATAACTCCTCCCCGTAGAATTAGAATAAGAATTAAGTGATCACCGCGCCGACACGGTTCCCGCCGAGCCAAAATCTACCGATCACGTTTATAAAAGCCGCGCATAAAGATACATAATCACCGACCGAATCCCCGCCGTAAATTAGATGACGCTAGTCGAATAGACCGACCAGAACCGAATTAAAACTTCTTATAAATATTTAATAGAATAAACCGAACATATATTACAGCATAAAAACCGAGTGTCGCAATTTCTCGCCTTCCCCTTCCCCGAACCTTGGCGCTGACCGAGCTGTCCGACAGGCAAAAGGCCGGGCGAAGTCAATAGAAAATCGGCTCCGTTACACTCTGAATGTTTTCTAAGAACTGATACCTGAGAGCAAATGTGTATTCCGATTCATTATTCTACATGTTATTTAGGAAAATAAAAGTCACGTTTTTCAAACATTCTCGATTAATATTTTTTTAATAAAAAATGAGCGCCGATAAAACCTCTTGAACACTACTCAGGAGAGTGCCCTTTACAACGTATATCAAAATCAAAGTTATCGGACCTTAATCCTCTATACTCAATAATTACCAAAGTTTATTTCACAAATCAGTTACAAATATGTTGCACCTTTAACTTTATAATATATGGATTGCTAGTAGCTAACTTCAGACGTGTCGGCAAGCTGCAAACGTGTAATATCAATAAGTAATTTTCTGCAGAAGTGAGGAAGCTTCTGTAAAAATGGTGTCAATGGTGAAATCAGTGTGAAATTCCCGTTTATTGTTTTGTGCATTTACTGCGTAGTTAGTGTTTGCAGTTAATGTGTTTATGCAGAATTTGATTTTTTCATTTATCGAAAATGTATTACTTTGTTTATGGATGCAAGTCGTCAACGTACAAACGTAAACATGACGAGAAGAAGCCAGTTTTGCCATTTTACAGAGTTAGTTTATCTCTAACCTGCAAATTTTTTTTCATTTGTAAATGGATATTCAGTATAATCCAATAATTATTTACTTAATTTAAGAACAATAAAAGACAAAAAATAATATAAAAAATACTTTCCGACCAATTTGTTTAAATTTCCCGGCATTTACTGACTGGAGCGGAGCCAATAAATTGCACTTCGATATCTCAGGGTGCCAGTACATGAAGCGCGGAAACGCGGAAACGCGGAAGTCAAAAGTAACTAGACTTTACTAGATTTCTGTGTTTCCGCGCGTTCCGTTCCGTCTGTTTTGATTACCTTATATTACATGGAGCATATATTGTGCGGAAAAGCGTAACGGAAAATTATAAAATATCAATTTTAAGAATTGATATTCAATTCAAAAACTCGCGTGTAAAAATTTACACGCGAACAAATATATATATATGCATATATATATATATATATATATATATATATATACGCAGTTTCCGCACAACATCCTGCGATCGGCTCGGATGACCGTATTATTTCTTAGTTTATAAAATATCACTTTTTAACAATATTTACTGATCAAAATATTTGTATTTAATAGATAAACTGAAAAAATAAGCATATTAATAGAAATTGCAGTGAATTACGAGAAATCAATTTTTTAAAATAAATACAAATATCTATTTGTCACTATATCGTTCCAGTTTTGCGCGTAATTGTGCTTCATGTACTATAAGGAGAAACAAACTCGCGGAACAAGAGCGTCGAAATATTGTCAACGCGATTCCTGGCCATGTGGCAGAGATTCTTTCAGATCCATCAAACAAAAAAAGAAGCTTTGTTAACGCGAATACAGTGTATTCTCAAATTTTGGAGCTGATTTAAAAAGAAAGCTCTATTACATTTTGGAGCCGAAAAATAAAACTTACATTATTACTTTATCTGATTATTTTAAATTACTTACTTTGATTATTGTAAAAG
This sequence comes from Pseudomyrmex gracilis, assembly GCF_002006095.1. Classification (NCBI taxonomy): domain Eukaryota; kingdom Metazoa; phylum Arthropoda; class Insecta; order Hymenoptera; family Formicidae; genus Pseudomyrmex; species Pseudomyrmex gracilis. Next base: position 11,879 of record NW_018023302.1, on the reverse strand, counting down.
TGCATAATGGATCCAAACATCTTGTTGATGATTATTTTGAAATATTACAATTGTATACTTATGTACTTGATACACATGGAAATACCGGATTCTGCTTTTCCGCTCAAACGTGCGAAAAGAAACAAACTCAATTCGCGGAAACGCGGAATCTAGTTACTATTTTCCGCGTTTCCGCGCTTCATGTACAGACGGCGTCATTAATTCGAAGAATAGGCACGAGGATCGGAGGGCAAGCGGGGCGGTTGCTCGTAGTGCCAACGGGCGCCGTACTAACTAACTAGTAGCAATCGGGTGTCCACAACTACGTCGTGTCGATAATGTAACTGCTCTTTCTTTCTAACCGCCTCGCTTGCCCTCCGATCCCCGCGCCTATTCTTCGAATTAATGACGCCGTCTGTACTGGCACCCTGAGGACCGGCCTAGTGGTCTCGCGGCCTGAGTGCAGGGGCTGCGAACCTGGAGGTCCCGAGTTCGGATCCGCTCACCACTTAAGGATTTTTTCCGGGCCGGTCCCTTTCAACCGAGTTTATCGGTTGATTGGCGAACTTAATCGGGCCTCCAAAAATTAATTCGGGTGTAATCCCTCCCACAAGGCGATCGTAGTCATAACACCTTGAGCACGAGCCCGACATAGATGGGCACGCCCACTGTAAAAGACGGCCGTGTATCGCGTGGTAGTAAATAAAAAACTGCACATCCCCCCCTCCCCACATTCGTTCTAAGAATGTATATCTATAGACTGGCGTTTGCTCACAAACTTCTATATACTATACTAGACCGCTAGCTCGGGTGATTTCAGCGTAGATAATGGCTACAAAATTTATGTACAATGGGGGTACTGTGGAATGCGGGTTTCATTGGTTGATTTTGACGATAAGGAGAGTTCATCCAATCATTGCCTATATACTTATGTACGTGCGCGACGATGCATGCGCAGATAGCAATTTAGCAGTTCAGCATAGTGAAGGTTATATGGCGGTTGACGGCATAAAGCACACATCAAAAGAAACGAAAACCAATATGCCAAAATATTGTTGTGTTTTTGGCTGTCGAAATAAGGAAGACAAAGAAAAAAACCTTACAACTCAATCAGCTGTCAAACATGACGGCCATCTTGCATTCTTCAGTACTTCCATCTTCCCCCTCCATGACCACTTAAGTACATAGATTTTGTAGCCAGCCGTACATAAGAAGCTAGCGGTCTAGTATACTATAGAAGTCTGTGCGTTTGCTCCTCTCTCGCAGGGGCGTGAGCTATATATGCAAAAAAGAAGAACTGGCACCCTGAGGGGGAACGCGGAAAATAGTAACTAGATTCTGCGTTTCCGCGAATTGAGTTTGTTTCTTCCCGCACGTTTGAGCAAAAAAGCAGAATCCGGTATTTCCGTGTGTATCAAGTACATAAGTATACAATTGTAATATTTCAAAATAATCATCAACAAGATGTTTGGATCTATGATGCATTTTTACAATAATCAAAGTAAGTAATTTAAAATAATCAGATAAAGTAATAATGTAAGTTTTATTTTTCGGCTCCAAAATGTAATAGAGCTTTCTTTTTAAATCAGCTCCAAAATTTGAGAATACACTGTATTCGCGTTAACAAGGCTTCTTTTTTCGTTTGGTGGCTCTGAAATAATCTGCCACGTGGCCAGGAATCGCGTTGACAATATTTTGACGCTCTTGTTCCGCGGGTTTGTTTCTCTTTATATTACATGAAGCACAATTACGCGGAAAACCGGAACGATATAGTGACAAATAGATATTTGTATTTATTTTAAAATATTGATTTTTTGTAATTCACTGCAATTTTTATTAATATGATTATTTTTTCAGTTTATCGATTGAATACAAACATTTTGATCTGTAAATATTGTTAAAAATTGATATTTTATAATTTTCCGTTACGCTTTTCCGCACAATATATGCTCTATGTAATATAAGGTAGGGTGCTTTCCAACTACGTACACAGGCGACACTGTGTAACACTGTGTCCATTAGTGTGAGAAAAAGCTTATCAGTGTGTCTCACTCACACTAATGCACACTGTGTTACACAGTGTCGCCAGAGATGCCAGTTTGCGGACGCTAGCAACTTGCAGCAGCAAGTGGAGGAGAGGCGCGCACAAGCGAGCAGCCACTTGCCGAGGCGCTGAGCGCACACATACACGGCTGTTCACCTGTGTGCGTTTCGTCTGTGTATTCCCTCTACTTGCTGAGCATGTTGCTAGCGTCCGCAAACTGGCATCTCTGAGTGTCGTCTGTGTACGTAGTTGGAAAGCAACCTAATCAAAACAGACGGAACGGAACGCGCGGAAACACAGAAATCTAGTAAAGTCTAGTTACTTTTAACTTCCGCGTTACGCGTTTCTGCGCTTCATGCATGGTGGAAGTAATAAGGTGTGCTCGTTTCTCGGACAATTTTCGTCACGTTCTGCGCAGTGACCATATATATAATACTCCTATATTGCTAGTACGGTGCCGACTTGAAGCCCAAATGTTACGGTGCAGACAATATAGTAGCCTCTCTCTCCAGCTGCTTTGTGCGCATGCGGTGAACATTCAAGCACGCTTGCGCATTTCTCTTTCTTGCGTTTTTTCTCTCACTTTCCAATGCTTTGTCTCGCTCGCACTCGCTTAGTAGACGCGCCTGCGCATAATGACGCTCGACTATCTATGCCCATATTTGGACTTCGTGCGTCTCTCTTTCTCGGGCCTCGTGCCTCTCATTGCGAAGATACGCGACTAGCAATATAGGAGTATTATATATATGGCAGTGACTGAGATCCGCCATAATTCTATAGTACGCGTAACATGCAATAAGATAATGTGCGCATATGCATGAATACACTCTATATAAACAAAGAGCGTGAGAAATAGGTTAACTCTACAAATCGGTATGCATATTCATTAGTATAATTTATTTATAGTTAACACATATGATATTGTAAT
>NW_018023302.1:0-1908 GCF_002006095.1 Pseudomyrmex gracilis | reverse complement strand
AGTTCCAGCGTTGACCGCTCGATAGCGCCGCTTACCCGCGCTAGAAAAAATCAGTCCGGGAACTTTCCGGACAAACTGTGTACATGAGTCTTAATTAAACTATCCAAGCTCAAAATATATGTTCTTTAGTGACCATCGCTGAAATTGCGAACACAAAGTCGAAAACAAACGGTGCCGATTCAACTTCGTGTTAGAAACTTACACTATGGATACTTATCGTTTCTTTATAGTTTTTCTAATAGCGTACGTTACTTTCGGCGCTTCGGCGACGAACAGTAATGGATTCGGTCAATATACGTTATGCGCCACTGATGAATGTATAAACGCAGCTTCAGAGATTTTAGCCAAACTCAATCGTACTGTTGATCCATGTGATGATTTTTACCAATTTGCTTGTGGCGGATGGTTACAAACTAACCAACCAAATCAGTCATTTCCGAAAATTGACTTTAGATCACTGCTCACAAAAAAAGCACAGAATCAATTTCGAGAAATTTTAGAAGCACCGATTAAGCCAGATGATACTATGTCTTTGCAAAAAGCAAAACATATATTTGCGCAGTGCATGGATAAAGACAGTGAAACAGTCGTTGAGAGTAATTTGAGCGACATTGTAAATAGCTTTGGCGGATGGCCAATAGTTATGTCTCTTCACGAATGGAGTACAAAAAATTTGACGTGGCAAAATATTAGCACTATTTTGCACAAAAATACATTCCAAAACGGCATTTACCCAATAAGCGTGTCTATAAATAGAAAGATGACCAACAGTAACGTTATCTTTATTTTAGAACCGAACCTTTCTTTGACTCGAGACGAAACGATTCAGTTAAACACTACTCAGAAAAACGACTTAATACGAAACCGTCGTAAGAAACTACAATGGCACGGCCGCTTTCAGGTTTCTCTCTGCTAATAGTACTTAATAAACTAGTACTTAACGTAACGTAACGCGTTAAAAAAAAGTTTGTGCGGAGGCCCTTAAGAGGGACGGTGTTGCCTAGCAGTCATAAACGTAGAATATATAGGGTTTCTAGTTACGCATGAAACGCATAGAGTGCATTACTGCTGTGCAGCGCTTTAAAATTGTTCCGTTTTGTCCATAGAGCTTATACTAATGGAGAGGCCATGCCTATATGCTAACCAGAGAGAAGACTAAGAGCGGCCATCCTATTTTAGTTTTTTACGACGATTTCAGCCGCTGGTTTTAGCGCCATATCCACAAAAGTGGATCTCAAAGCCCGTTCCACATTAAACGCAAGTAGTAGGTCTTGTGGAACTGATCAATTACGTTGGTCGATTGGCTGATTTGACTCCGCGATTAGTCAATTCCACAAGATCTGCTACTTGCGTTTGATGTAGAACGGCCTTTGAGATTCACTTTTGTNGATATGGCGCTAAATCCAGCGGCTGAAACCGTCGTAAGAAACTACAATAGAATGGCCGCTCTCAGGTTTCTCTCTAATGCTAATCATAGAGAGGGCCGCGCGAGAAGCAAGAGAGAGAGATAGATATATTCTGTCTCAACTGTGGCTCCCCCACTCCGTGTTCTCTGTTATTCCCATAGACTTATATAATAGACGGGACATTCATGTAAAAGAAGCTCAAGTCTTCGTTAAAAGAGACAAAAATAGTCGTGGAGTAGTTCTCTTCTTTTCTAGCAGTGAGTTGATTGGTGGCCGCGGCAGGCCGAGAGCACCGAAAATAGAGTTTGAGAGTCAGTTGAGAGAAAGTGATAGTGAAAGGTGATAGCATAGACTTGTGAGATGTATTGTTCCCCACCATCTTATTGTAAGAGAGAGAGACAACTACTCCAGCACTATCTCTGTCCTTTAATGTTGTTCTCAACTTTGTCATATAAATGTTCCGTCTATTATATAAGTTCTCCTTCTTTGCTGTAATGGCTCT
>NW_018023301.1:2655-13518 GCF_002006095.1 Pseudomyrmex gracilis | reverse complement strand
CCAGGTGGAGGGGGTTTGTTTTGACGCGCCATACGTGGCCACGTACTACTTACAAAACTAAAACAAGGTCGTAAACAGCTAGTCCGATTGAAAGTAAATTAAAAACTATAAACACGAATTTCTCTCCTCCGGATATGAATCGCTTTTGTCAAGTAACAAAACTTACGACAAGCTCAAGGGACCCCTGTTAGATAATACTTAAACTACTGTAATTATTGACTTACTACTTGCTGATCTCGGCAGTCAGGTCGCAACGTCGGCAGGTAGGCCGGTTCAGGATTGTCGGCAACAGTTATGGCTGATTGGCTGCAGGCCACTTCACTTACACCTCACTATTTGAACTGGTCGGAATGATTTCGAATAAACTGCAGGAGTGAGACTGACTGATTGATTGATATGAACGGCCGAGTGTACGGTATTTATACTATTATTCAGGGGCCTCAGCTCTCTTGGCTTCGCCAATCAAACTCGGATTCTGATTCCCCCGTTGCTGTCTCGTGAAAAAGTTGATTCGTGGTTACGCTTTAGCGAGAGCGCCAATCACAGGCTTTAGCCCGATCGGCTGGATTATCTTTTGTTTAAGGTTAATTAGATTCCGCGTTATCATACTCAGATTCGAGATCTCGACGCTTGTTTAAGATCTCCTGTTTCAACTTCCTTTCTGGAGAAGCAGGAGGTCGAATTTCGGCCGGATGACGCACCGCGCACATCACACAACGCGCGAGTATCTATTACCGCTCCGCATTCTACTGCGAATTAGAAACCAAATCTGTTTACTTATCGTGGCAATGTCTCACGTGCAAACCGATTACAGTTCTTATCGCCACAGGCCGACTCCTGTCCTCCATCCGGGAAGTCCTAGTATCTCGGATTCTTAAAGCTACAACTATTTACGATTCTTAGAACGAAAAGATCGTTCTCACTTTGCAAAAAAAAAGGACGTGAAGTCCAGGACGTAACAAGAGAAAGAATATTTTGTAGTAATACATCAATTTTTAATTTATTAAATTTTAATTTTTTATTTTATAAAGTATATAGTTTGTGTGTAAGTATTTTGTGTAAGTTTCAAAACAGTTGATTAAAAAAAGTTGGTAAATTTACAAAAACGGAGCACCCTTGAAAATCTTGACATATGTTGTCAATGATACCTCCCTAAATAGCAATCAAAAGGTTTTAGCTGTCGGTCGTTGTTTGCAAAGTTATAAACAAAAGAAGTTGCGTCAATGAACCTATATTTTCCGACATCATGTACATTTTGTATCATTTTTCTTTTTTATTATGTGCAATATTTTACAATGTTATGTCTGTTGTTATTGTAATACATTATAAATATTATTTGTTAGTTCGGAGAATTCAATCTTATTTAATAGATATATTTCCGATATTATTGTGAAAAATTTGTCTATGCGTTCTTTGTGGATGTAACGGCGTTTGAATAAAAACTCAGCTATGTAAATTTTTTTGTTCTATTGATGTCCCAAAACGCGAAATATTACTTCGCATATCTCGCCAAATTTTTTCAATATATTTTGAGTGTAACAATTGATATGTAGTGGAGTGCAGTAAGGTTTTTATCTTGGAATCTGGTTATAGTAAATGAATTTTCGTAAAACTTGTTTTATTGTATTTGTAATAATGAATAGTAAACAGTTTACCCATTAAAAACTACCGCTTATAATTATTTAATTATTTAAACAAATAATTAATATTATTTTAATATTAAAGAAATATTAAATTAATATTAAAGAAAAATCTACATATTTTCGCTACAACATCACCAGCTTTTTTGTATAATTAGTTACAAATACATAAAAAAACATTTTTAACACAATATGTGTAACTATTCAAATTTATAAATGTTATTGGGAGTACAAATTCGTTCGGTCCGTTTTTTTGTGTTCAAAAATGCATTTATTTCAAAACAAAATAAATGAACAGATTAATTAAAGTATTGTCTATCGCTCTGACTACTACTTTTTCCCATTTCTCTGGCAATTTTTGAATTCCATCTCGAAAAAATGACTCGTCTTTGGAGGCGATCCAAGTTTGGAGCCAATTTTCGATTTCTGCGAAAAAAGTGAACCGGTGACTTGCCAAATCGTGCTGCATCCTTCGGAACAACCAGTAATCAGAAGAAGAAATGTCCGGAGAATACGGCAGGTGCGGTAAAACATCCCATTTGAGCGTTTCCAAATATTTTTTTACGACTTTTGCGATATGAGACCGAGCGTTGTCATGAAGAAAAATAACTTTATCATGTCTTTGCTCGTATTCTGGCCGTTTTTCTCGCAATGCACGGCTCAAACAAATCAATTTTAGCCAATACAGATCGCCTGTAATGGAATCGCCAGGTTTCAGCAGCTCATAGTAAACAACATCCTTTTGGTCCCACCAGATACAGAGCATGATCTTCGAACCATGAATGTTCGGCTTTGGTGTTGATGTTGAGATCAATGGCAACGATTGACCGGGCTTAGCGTAGTATTTTTTCTTCTTGGAGTTGTCGTAGAATATCCACTTCTCATCTCCAGTCATAATCCGATGCAAGAAACCTTTTCTTTGTTGGCTTTGAATTAGCAACTCGCAAGTGAAAAATCGCCTTTCAATGTCTCTCGGTTTCAGTTCATAAGGCACGCAATTTCCTTGTTTTTGAATCATTCCTATGGCTCTCAATCGTACAGAAAGGGCTTGTTGAGTTACTCCCAATGATTCTGCAAGCTCCTCTTGCGTTTGACTCTGATCTTCTTCGAGTAATGCCTCCAAGTCTTTGTCTTCGAATTTATTTTTGCCTGTCCAGAGCGAGGCTTGTCTTCAACGCTGAAATCTCCATTCTTGAAACGTCAAAACCATTTCCTACATGATTTATCAGTTGGAGCAGTGTCACCATAAACTTCGACAAGCATTTGATGGGCTTCATCTGCACTTTTCTTCCAATTAAAGCAGAAAATTAAAACCTCCCGCAAATGCTGCTTGGTTAACACAAAATTCGACATTTCAAACACAGTAAAAATCAAGGTCTTTGTATGAAACTCAAAGCGATATAAACTGAATATTATTAGCAGATATCTAATCTTTTTGAAACCGCCAAAATCAGCTGTCACTTTGAATCATTCACAACAGCCGGAGCCATCTTTTGGAAACGGACTAAACTAATTTGTACTCCCAATATATATGTTAGTCCTGAAAGTAGTTTCGTTTCGGAAGCCATATGGCGTGGAAAGTTGTACTATGTATTATTGATGTACTGTGTATATTTGTAGTTTGTGGTGTATATTGTTATTTGTGGTAATAAGTCTATAAAAGTGATTTATAAACAATTGTTTGCAAGCGTTAAAGATAAAATTTCATTTGATAGTTATAGAATATAAAAAAATATAAGTGAAGTAATTTAAACGTACAATTTTATTTACCTTGTACAATTGTTATGTAACCTAAATTTTCTTTTTTGCAGGTTATATTACCAATGAATCAATCAAATAATAGTAGTGATTTAGATAATATTGAAAAAAATCTTTGTTTTATTTGCAAAAGACTTAGATCGAGATCACACAGTAGTTCGGATTTAGGTGAAATTATTCAAATAACAAGAGGATTGGCAAATTTAAAAAAAGCAATTTTTGAGTTTGTCCGTATCTGACATGATGTTAATGGAATTTTTTTGCAATTTTATGTGAATCATTTCAGATCTGGATTTCTTAAAATAAACTGGTTCAATATCTAAAATCTGCGTATCCTTTCAATCAAAATCATGAGATCTGTGTCAATACAATGTTGAGTAACAACAGAGATATTCTCAATATTGCGGTTCAATTGATTCTTATGTTCTACTACCGTTGTCTTGAGCTTCCTCATTGTTTGACCAACTTAGGAGACATCGCAATCTCTGCATTGTAATTTCTAAATTACATTATTTTGGTGATCGAGATCTAGCGAATCTTTAAGAACTCTTACATGTCTACTTAATTTATTAAGACGGAAAGCTAGTTTACCCTTTCTTTTGGTATTTAAGATATTTAGAGATTGCGAGAGAAACAACATTTATGAACAGAATTACAAAAAAATTCTTATAATAGAAATATCAGAGGTTATTATTTTTTAAAGTAAGCTTATTAGTAACTAGAAATTTTATGTAGTTATTTAAAACTTTAAAAATCAAATACAAAGATATTAAAGATTAAAGCCACGCTCTGTCTAAATGCCGCCATTAAAATATCATCTACATATTTATAATAAAAAGATAGCGTGATGCCTAATTTATTGAGACAATGTACCTCCAAATCTTGCAAGACTATGTCTGCTATAATAAGTGAGAGTAAAGAGCCCATAGGGGTTCCATAAGTATGTTTGTAAGTAGTACCGTTAAAAGTAAAAAAAGTAGAAGAAAGAACGAACTTTAAGGCAGAGATAATGAGTTCAAGCAAAATAATTGTGTTATCTTTAATCTGGTTCCATATTTTTCTTACTCCATTCAATGCTAGGTTTAAAAAAATGTTGGTGAAGAGCAAAACTACATCGAGAGACAACAAAACCAACTCACAAATTTTTAAGCTCGATAGACTTTCGAATAATTCAAAGCTTAATTTTGAACAAAACTAAGTGGTTTGGGTAAGCCTTTGAGTAAAATGTTATGCAACAAAGTTGCAAACTTATACAAAGTGGTGTTACACAAGTGTTACGTCATGGACTTCACGGTCCTCTTTTTTTTGCAACGTGGGAACGGTATGCCGGTCCTAAAAATTGTAACTAACTGTAATCTTAGACGTAAACTTCCTGGATGGAGAACGAGGAGTCGGCCAGTGGCAATAAACAAATTATAATCAGTTTAAACGCTGGATATTGCCACAATGAGCCGACGGATTTGATTTCTAACTCGCGGTAAGACAAAGAACAATAAAAGTTTTCGCACAACAGCCGAGGCGGGTAACTCGAATCGGGCGGATGGAAATCAAAGATCCTCTTATCTCTGGAAGAGAAGTCGAAATCAAAATTAAGTCAGTGGTCAGTCGCGCAAATTAAACATGATAACGCGAAGCCAATAGCGAGTTATAAACAAAAGATAGTTAGGCCGATTTGGCCGACGTCGGTGATTGGCGGTCTCGCTTGGGCGGATCTACGAATCAAGATCCGATTTTTGATCTAGATAATAAGAAGGGATTCAGAATCCAAATCTGATTGGCAAAACCCAAGTATCTGGGGGCCGAAGAACCAAGTATAAAAGCCGGAACTCAGAGCCGAAGAGAAAGCAATCTTCTCTTTTATTTGGTTAAAGTCTGCACGTCACAAGTTCTTATTAACCGTGCAATGGTGACAAGTTGTGCCAGTGGTGTGCCAAAGAACAACCAGATCAGAAGCCGAATTAGCTTATCCATTTCGCAGTCCTAGACGAGGCGACATATTGACTCTCCATCAAAGAATTACAGCAAGTAGTAAGTCTAAACAATAGTAACGATAATTAGTGCAATAAGAAAACCGGTGGTTCCATATTGTAATTATTAAACCTTATTAACTTTATTAAACTTTTATAAAACTTTGGTCCCCTGTCTCAATTGAGGTGACTATCATCCGGAATGTTTAACCGCGTTGAATTGGCATTCCTTACTTCTGATTCTGTCAGACTAGCGACTCACGACTTTGCTTGTCGTTCCGAGTCGCTGCTGATTCCCGATCCTGTCAGATTAGCGACTCACGACTTTGCTCGTCGTTCCGAGCCGCTGCTGACTTTTGATTCTGTCAGACTAGCGACTCACGACTTTGCTTGTCGTTCTGAGCCGCTGCTGATTTCCGATCCTGTCAGATTAGCGACTCACGACCTTGCTTGTCGTTCCGAGCCGCTGCTAACTTCTGAGTCTGTCAGACTAGCGACTCACGACTTTGGTTGTCGTTCTGAGCCGCTGCTGACATTCTTTTCCTATCTGCCCTCCATAGTGCTGAACAACGTAGGTTGAACTGCGTTCCGGAGGTTAGTCGTAAAACTATTCAGCGTTAGTTAATGAAATTAAATTACATTTTAAGTGGAACCCCGGAAGTATCTTAAGTCTCGGAATGCGATTATAACAAGGCGCAATCGCCGCAATCGGGCTCTTCGGCGCAGAGCCGCTGCCAGCCACGACAACCAACAAATTTTCGAAAATAATAGTAACTTAGAAGAACAAACGAACAGCAATCATCAAAATTCACAACACACACACACATACGACTCCACATCAGGCTCAGTCGCCTCCCTTTTCTCCCTTGCCGCCTCCTATGCCTTCTCCACCTCCTCCGTCTCCATCCTTTCTTGAATCCCCGTCGTATTCTCCGGTAGCCCCTGGAGAAATTCCGGATCCTCCTTCTCATCATTCTCCCTCTCCTTCTCTTGAATCATCCGAATCCGACATCCAGTCTGAAGATAAAGAAGATCACTTACCTCGCCAATTGTCACATTTCATATTACTCGCAAACTCTTTTTCAGTCGCCGACCCCCCTCCTTCAAGCAACGAATTAATTCTTGACGTTAGGAAGAAATTTTTTAACTCCCTCCGGCATGCTGTTAGTACCCTCCCCTCCGATCACAAGATTCTGGTAAAATTTCCTGCCATCTCCGAAGTCCGCGAAGTTCCCATAAAATATTTCTATCGGTTCTATCCTTCAGCAGTAATAAAAGAAATAATCGAAGTAACCTTGGACGACTGAGTCACACACATGTATATATAGATACACACGATCACACATTCACTCACGTGTTCACAAACATTTGACACTCATAGAAGCTACAGGATTGTGACCACAGGTAACTTATAATACACGAAATGAATAAAAAAATGTTAATAGAATGGTGCCTAAATAAAATTGACTAAAATTAATTAACTCTTGGACCTCACGTTAACCGTTCTCATTCCTGTCATCCTCCGATTGATCGCCAGGTTCCGTCCCGAATAATTTAGATTCGCATCTAAGACTCGAAAAGGAACCGACAAGCGAGAAGCCGTTAAACAAGCAAGAGCGAAAAACACTTGTTGGCTTGTTTACGACACCGAAATCTCGCTTGACCCGCGCACTTGACGCTCGTATCTCTCTGGGTCACTGTGCCGGGAGTAGACACGCAAGTGTCGTGTGTCAGTTACTCCTCAAGGGCCCGACCGTTACCGTAGGCCCAGGACGTAACACAGGAAACAATAATCCTGAAAAGAGTACCAGGCTTATGACTTTTTGGAAGTTTCGAAAATTTTGGAAATTTTGAAATGATTGAGGGAGCTGGGAATGCGTGGTTTGACAGTGGTTTTCAATTATGTATAGCGGCTCGCAGGTTGCCTAGGCAAGGATGGCTTGACTCGATAGACATGCATCTGTCAAGTTCCTGATCGTACAGAGGGTTGGTATTGACCGATTTCGCTCATCAACGTGTGTGTAAAAGCCCTTGATCCGCTAAAAGCAACTCGGTTCACCGAACATACAACCGGATAATTACTGACGCTCAAAATATTCTCGTCTAAACTCGATTAAACTTCTGTTATCTACTCAACCTTGTTTCGTTAATGACAGCTCGTCGTGTCACAGTTTTGGCGTTAATATCGCATCAACAATCTGCAGAAGCCACAACAGCAACTGTTCCTGTCCAGCCAATCAAAGCCAAGAGAGCATGTGTCGCGTTAATTTATACTGTCTACAATGTAGCGAACAGTTTGACGGAAACATTTTGAACTAATGTTATATACTCGGAACTGATATATAACTTTGTCAGATTCTGCACTAGAAGGTTTTTTATTGCACACTCTTTGTATAATATATTGGGAATATTGTTTGTATTAAAACTGAATATATTGGTGAACGCATCTTTCACTGCGTTGATTTCGAAAGCGGCGCGGAAAAGCAACCATATTTATCTCAGTTAAGAATATGCGTTTCTCTCGCTCTCTCTCTCTTGTGTAAATTATTTTATGCAGTATTGCATGCATTATTTTATGCAGAAGATTTTTATTTTAACAATTAGTAATAAATCGAGATTACTCTCAGGCTCTATAAGTCTTATTAAACTAATAATATATGAATATAGGGACATGAAGAGTCGTTCGCAGGATGTTGTGCGTGAATGTGCTTTAAATATATTATATATATGTATATACATATATACTTCAAAATAATTTTTTTCCTCCATATAGGATGCTGGATTTGCATCACATATATATGAAAGACCCCATATACTCCTCTAACTAATTTTAAAATATTGCGAAAAAAACTCCTCAGCCAGGAGTCGAACCTGGAATCTCCCGGAAATCTCGGTTTTCCGGGCCGTCGCCTTCCCTGTTAGGCCACCGAGGCACTTGGAGTGCTTTAAATATATATATATGTATACACATATATACTTCAAAATAAATTTTTATTTTACTTTAAGAAAAAAAAGTACATGTAATTCCACGCAAAATTCTCAAGATCGTAGCAAAAATATATTGTGACGTGACGTCTTTCTGGCGCCAGTCACTTGTAACATTAACTTATAATTTCACTAAAGAGTCGGGAAGTCGTGTCCTCTCGGGATACATTCTGTAAAGAGAGAGCAATTTCCGTCTTTACTTGTTAGATTTCTTGTATATTTTGTTTCGCGTCAGATCGGACGTAAAGCTCGATCGTCATTAGGTCGCACTCTCAGAACGCTGAGAAGTGTTCATTTTGTAATTGCGTTTTTGAGACGCCGAGAAACGCGTATTTTTGTGTTGCGATTGCGTTCTCGGGACGCCGAGATGCGCATTCTTTTGTATAAAATTAATTGGTAAGCAGAACTTAGAGACAGTTTGTCATCGCCAGTTAATAGTTAGGAACAGATGAGAAAGCGAGCTAACATCAGGGGCTGAAACGGCGTGCAGTGGAGCCGAGAGGAAAGAGAGCTCACCGAACGGACACCAGGCACCGGAAAACCTCACGGAGGACCGGAATTCCTTCTCCTGCAAGGAAGTCTTGGCCAGACTACCTGCAATTGAGGCGGAGACGAACCCGCTCGCAATCACATAGCGAGTTGGGAGGATCGAGATCGTAAGATCTCTCAGTCAGAGAAGTTCCCAGTCACTTCCGAATTTCATAACGGCACCAAGCTGATAAGGAAGATCGCGACAGCTTATCCGCGGTCCGACCATAGACTTATATAATAGACGGAACATTCATGTAAGAGGAGCTGAAGCTTTGTTAAAAGAGACAGAAATAGTCGTGGAGTAGTTCTCTTCTTTTCTAGCAGTGAGTTGATTGGTGGCCGCGGCAGGCTGAGAGCAACGAAGATAGAGTTCGAAAGTCAGTTGAGAGAGAGTGATAGTGAAAGATGATAGCATAGACTTGTGAGATGATTGGTCCCCCATCATCTTATTGTAAGAGAAAGAGACAACTACTCCAGCACTATCTCTGTCCTTTAATGTTGTTCTCAACTTCGTCATATAAATGTTCCGTCTATTATATAAGTCTATGGGCCTGACGCGCGATCGCGGCCTAATAGGTCGATAACGCGCCGCGAGGGGTCGAGATCGCGATCCGCAGTGCCGTACAGCTGATATCCTCGCGCAGGATCGATTTCCGATACTGTTCTTTGCGCCGCGATCCCGAGAGGACGTATAAAGTGCGTGTTTTTGTGTGTCGAGAACGACGATCCAGCAGCCAGGACGAGAAGAGGGCGTAGCGATAAATTGGTGAGACGAGTGTCTTTCTCTTTCGTGAAGCCGTCAATTCGGTAATTGTGCGTATGTTTAGTGTCGCGCATCGTGACCATTGTCGCGGGTTACTCGAGTGCATGATCGAGTGCAAATTCCGTTCGTAAATTGCGTCCTGCTCTCTCTACCGGTGCTAGAACACCGGTAGAGAGAACAGGACGTCAATCTGTATGCGTGTGTATTTTTCTGTTTGTTTCGTTATTTCTTTATACTTATGTCACTTGCGAAAAATCTGTTCTGGCCGCGGAATTGAGTATTGAATCTCTTGTTAAATTGGCGTTCCGACACGTCACGATTCTTTCACTTGTACCGTGAATAAGATTGCGAGATAGTATGACGAAATAAAGTTCCTGTTTTGTTGTTAACCCCGCTGGTTTGCTCTTTTTCTTAATGTATCCCGTACTCGAATCCCGCCTCTTCGTTAAGAAGTTTTTCTGACTAGCCGATGCATTCTTCGCGTCCGTCACGTCTTGCAATTGACGGGAAAATTATTTGTGAAATTCAGTGATACGCCCCGGTGTATCTGGCACCCAACTTCAGGAAATTTAGCGTTAAATTTTTGAATCCTGCTAGACGTGACGTTTTGTGCCGTTTAAAAGAATTGTCTAAATCCACCTCGAACACTGAATAAAAATAACGGTCACAATATACATATATCCGTTTTCTTCTGTTAAACTGCGTATACAAGATGTCCCATTTTAACTTCGAAACTCAAATATTTCAGTTGCAACGTATTTAAAAAAACAATGTTTCAGGCAAAAGTTATATGGCATTGAGAGGGAAAATTGATGACGTTATCAATTTAATTTTAAATAGCGCCACTTTTGAGATTTTATTATAGCGGCCATTTTTTTAAACGGAAGTCAATTTTTTTCTTAAAATAAAAGTACATATATACTTATATGTATGTATATACATACATATTAAAATTCGACTTCTGTTTAAAAAATTGGCCGCTAAAATATATATATATATACATATTATGGCCATTTTTTAAACAAAAGTCAATTTTTTTCTTGAAATAAAAGTATATATATTATATAACACGTCGTTCACTAAGTCCCGAGACTAACCCAGAGATGGTGCTAGTAGTACCAAACTGACGGGTGATACTCTATTGACCACAGTACGATTCGACACCGCTCGATTCGACACAGATTTATTCGACACCAAATTATTCGACACCGTACGATTC
>NW_018023301.1:0-1260 GCF_002006095.1 Pseudomyrmex gracilis | reverse complement strand
TCATCTGAGTGGCGCATGGCTGGCGAAAGCCGCCCAAAGCGTCCAAAAACGCAGCAGTCTGCTGGCAAAGTCATGGCGTCTGTTTTTTGGGATACACATGGCGTGATTTTCATTGACTACCTGGAAAAAGGTAAATCGATCAACAGTGATTATTATACTGACTTGTTGGTACGTTTGAAGGAGGAGATCGCAGCAAAACGACCGCACATGAAGAAGAAAAAAATCCTTTTTCACCAAGACAATGCACCATGCCACAAGTCCATGAAAACAATGGCAAAATTCAACGAGTTGGGCTTTGATTTGCTATCCCACCCCCCGTATTTGTCAGATTTAGCCCCCAGCGACTACTGGCTCTTTGCTGATCTCAAAAAAATGTTCCAGGGAAAAAAATTTGGCTCAAATGAGGAGGTCATTGCCGAAACTGAAGCCTATTTTGAAGCAAAGGATAAATCCTTAGTAGTATGTGGCCACTTATGGCGCGTCANAACAAACCCCCTCCACCTGGCCCCCCCACCACTTCTGGCGCCATTGCCCCACCACGGTGGTTTTCCCCCTCCTTTGGTGGTGATAGGCCACGCCCACTGGAGGGGATGGAAAAGTGACATGATTTATGACCCCCAAAATTTTTTATAAATTTTTTATAAATTTTTATAATTTTCTAAAAAATGTGTATTTTAATTTTTGGTGTTGAGGAATTTGTGTGGAAGGAAGGTTCGAAAATGTTCTCGAGTAAGAATTCTTTATTGAAAGAGTCTATATTTATTTAAAAATCCGTTGTGAAGCTGGTAATGGCGGCGCTCCGATGTTGTTGGCTCGTGCGTTCAAACGTGTATGAGAGCAATTTGGCGTCGGTTGAGTGAGGAATTGTAAGGGGCGGGGGTGGCATCGGTCCCGAGAAGGATCAATCAGCGTCTGGTCACTTATGGCTCCCAATGAGCGAGGTTCAGGGGTAGTTGATGGGGATGATAGGGCCCCCAAGGAAGGACCAATGAGCGTCTGGACACTTATGGCTCCCAATGAGCGTAGTTGAGGGCGTCTAGGCGAAATCGAAGCGTCGCAAGACTAGAAAGTCAGGGATGTAATATAAAAAATGAATTTATGTGTCGTATATTTTCTGGGGCGTGTTCCGTTTGACCACAGTACGATTCGACACCGATCGATTCGACACCGTATGATTCGACACCGTTCAATTCGACACCGTACGATTCGACACAGAACAAGCACTATGCATTGTGACAATTAATAATAGTAGCAACACAG
>NW_018023300.1:7560-13621 GCF_002006095.1 Pseudomyrmex gracilis | reverse complement strand
CGCACCTGTGCCGTGTCGCACGGGCACCGGTTCACGTGTGTTCTTCTATGCTATATTTCCGCGTCATGAAATATAGATAGGTATCGGAACTATCGCTTGACGCGTGGAACGGTCGGAACTATATTATTCGCTATACTACGTCGCGCGGACGGGAACATAATGAACATATACGGGTAACTGTAGTAACTGAGTAATTAACGAATGTAATTGAAAGATACAACTCTTAAAAAAGAATACAGAGTGATAATAGCAATAGTAATAAGAACAATGAAAAAAGAAACAATATTTACATATGTACAGGTGACGGGGCTAGCTCCGTCACATAGTTGTACGCAAAAGTGACGCCAGGCTACTACTCACACGTACCTCCTCTAATAGAAAAAGTACGTCATTTGAAATTCCAATATCAACAGGAAATATTGATACAGAAGCCTCCAAAGTGCGCCCGTAATTTTTGCTAAACCTTGGTATTATACGGAGTGCCTCTTATCTAATTACTATCGTGTGCTTGATCAATAGGCACGGTAGTACCTCGCGCCAAGTATATGCGCAAACAAAGTGCGCGCGCGCTGCGCAAAGTACACCGTGCCTCTTATACGCGAAAATGGCCAAATGATAATATCGAGATTTTCCGATCTCAACAACGGCTAAACTGATCGAGTTTGGCCTAGAGTCAATCGAAAGTTGAGATCGAAGCACACAAAAAAGTATTTCGCGGTTTTCTTCCTCCGTGCTTTCCGAACGGAGATATCTCGATACAAAGTCTGAAATTCCGAAAAACTAGGTTTAAGAAACGTGGTCGTCGTCGTTGTCGTCGGACAGCATACAGTTTATCGAGCGTCCATCGGTCCATTGCCTCTTGTTGCCAACAGGTGACGACACTTTCGTGTAGAATTCTATTATATCGACACTCTCCATAACAGTATGTGAAAAACACAACTAACAATAAGTTACAATCAATTATATGCTTCTTGATATCAATGTACTTTAATTAATATCAATATAAATGTTGAGAAAAAAGTAAGATGAAAATATAAGATTAAATACACATGTATGTTTCCTAAAATATTTGTATATAAAGTATGAGTATAAAATATTGTTTGTTGAATAAAATATTTTCACTTAAAGTATGAGTATAAAATATTCTACAAAAGAAATGATATCAATAAGCGCCAAGTAAAATCTTGTATATTTATCCATTGTACAAAATATATAGCATTATATAAAACATTATAAGTTGTTTATAAGTTGGAAAATATAAATATAAAAAAAAAACAGTTATCGATGTAAGAAAAGACCTCGTGTTGCTTGGAAAATCTTAAACTATGTCGAATCATACATACAGATTTCTTTGTGTGAAAAGTCAAAAACCTATGTAGAAGTTTTTAAAATAAAAAATATTTAATGTAAAAAATAATTTTACATATAAAGCAAAAACGTAGTCTGTGTACCCAATGAAGAAAAATTAGTTCAAAAAACGTTTTATAATCGTTTTCTTTAGCACCAAAAACGATTCTGTGTCAAACGTTTTGAAGACTTTCTCATTGGCACACATAGTTACTACTAAATATGTTCTAACGAACTATTTATAGAACGTTTTCTGGACGTTTGTTTGCGATAATTGGCAGAAATTGTAATATTTAATGTGCTGGGCTATACTAATACTGGATCATTACATATTAGTGCCGGAAATAATTGTTAAAATGTGTATTAATTCCGCACACTCCTGCGTCGAGCCTGTAAACCGACGTTTCTATTTTTTCGTTTTGTGTTGTATATACTGTATCAAATTCAAAGTGCTTCTCCAGAAATAAGTAAATTGTGTTAAGAGAGTGCGCTTGTTCTTTGGAATGTCAAAATTCAGCATAAATTTTTTTTATACAGTTTTCTGCTATAACCTCACCTTATATTTATGTACGTAGAATTATTTCTAAGCTTATATACGTATTTACACTGAATTAGCGCACTAAGTACGACAAAAACGAATCAAATGAGACACTCAGATTATGATTAAAATGTCTAGTTTAACGAGAAAAAGAAAAAATTGTGATGACAGTATAGGTTATCATATGCTATCATTATGAATGAAAAAAAAGAGTTTAAAAGAGCATTATATACCTATTTTTGAAAGCACTAAATAGTTGTTTATATTTATTTGCTTCTGTAGAAGCATTTTTCATGTAATGCAGTAAATAAACTTAGAAATTAGAGAAATTTAGGTTTTTAAAACGTCGGTTTACAGGTCTCTATTCACTTGACAAGTCGAGCTCCAGTACCCTCTTAAGAGGATGCTGGAGCGTCCTGTTTTGTCCTAAGAGTAGTGGAATTACAGATTTTGGCGTTTTGTCAAATTGACTGCACAAATGAGAAAACGGTTCTCCACAATAAAAGAAAACAGTGTAACGAGGCGGGCAAGGCAATAAATGTTTATGAAACGAAAAAATGTTTTATTAAGAAAATTTACTACCTTAAATTATCAAGTATTTCTACAGGTTTAGCAGTTTATATGTCACAAAATACACTTTGGCCCGCCAGATAAAATCTGTAAGAATATTACAAAAGTAATAAAAAACACTTTCAACGCTTGCAGGAAGAGAAAGTATGGAACCTGTAAATTGTATACACAAAGGTTATTTTTCCTGTCAAAACACTATGCACGAAGCACTACGTAGTTCCCGAATTTTGCACCAGAGGCGTTGCTGCGTTCAGCAGAAGGACCGCTTTGTAGCAGTCGAACGTGATTGGCTCTTACTTTTAGATCCAGTACATCACATCAAATTCTTACAAGTTGATGAGAAATTACAAGTTGAGAAGTGTCTTTTACTGTAGGCTTCGAAATTGGTCTTTTTTAGCCTTATAATATTGTAAAAGTTGTCTATCCCTGCAGTGTATTTTACTGAATATATTCTAATTTAGTATATATAAACTCAATCTCAGTAGACATATATATATATATATATATATATATATATATATGTACCATTACAAGTCTGTAGGATTAAACAAAATTAAAATTGTAATGTGTTTTTGTACTGCAAGCTTTAAAATTTATCTTTTATAGTCTGATATAATATTCTTACAAGTTATATCTATCCCTGCAAGGCGTGTATTGTTGTATATACATGATTATTTAGTATCCACACATATCACAAACTACATTTGACGTCTATTAGACGTCAACAGCTCTATGTGAAATATATATCTAATAAAGTTGTTGTTGTATATGGGTATAAACTATATGTTGACGTACATGTATACCATTAAAAATCAGTAGGATAAAGATAATTACAATTGTAGTTTTTTTTCTGTAAGCTTCTAAATTTATTATGTTCTTTTATGGAATCATAATATTCTTACATGCTATATCTATTCTTGCTAAATGTGTAGTGTAGTACATACTCACACAGAACAAACACGTTACTCCATTACATATCTATTACATATTGCATAGAGCTGTCGACATGTAATAGACGTCTAATGACGGTTTTGTTCTGGATGGGTATGTTATTATTTTATATATATAAACTCATGTATAGACATATACATTTAGATACAACAATTTCACAGTCAACAATAAAAAAGAACACACATTGTAATTTTTCTTTATCCTACATACTTGTCATAATATACATACACAGAAAGAAATATATTATAAATACTAAATATTAATATATATGTTAAAATATACATTGGCGGGATTGATATAACTTATAAGATTGTTATGATACCAAAAAAGAACAATTTCAAAGCCTACAGTAGAAAAAACCTTGGAAATTGTAATGTCTCCTTATTCTACCTACAGACTGTATTGGCCGCGCTCATCATGCTTAGGCAATGTTCTCAGTTTCAACACTATTGCACGTGACAAAGTTTTAGTCGTACTCATAAGGTCAGAAGAGAATTGACCAATCCCAGGCATTTACACACAGATTTCGAGTTTATATATAATAAATAATAATATATGTGCTAAAATACACATTGGCGGGATTGATATAACTTATAAGATTTTTGTGAAACCGAAAAAAAACGATTTCAAAGCCTACAGTAGAAAAAACCTTGGAAATTGTAACGTCTCCTTATTCTACCTACATACTGCTATGGCCGCGCTCATCATGCTTAGGCAATGTTCACAGTATCAACACCATTGCACGTGACAAAGTTTTAATCGTATTCATAAAGTCGGAAGAGAATTGACCAATCCCAGTCAAATTACAGAAGAATATTCGATTGTGATTGGTCAATTTCTTACAGCTTATGACAGTATTGTAGAACGTGCCTAAGGCCTGTTCTACAATACAGTCGTAAGCTGTAAGTCGTAAGAAATTGACCAATCACAATCAATTATTCTTCTGTAATTTGTCTGTGATTGGTCAATTTCTTACGACTTACAGCTTACGACTGTATTGTAGAACAGGCCTAACAAGTGCGTTACGTGCGTTGCTTCGTAATCAGCTTAGTGGAAAGAAGACGAAACATGTCTGCACTCTTTTACGAGCGACAGCCGAGCGTGACGTCACGCACACAGACGCGGCTCTTACTTGTATGCGTACGAGAGCATCAGAGATGTCATATCGTGCCGGACAGCATCGAGAGCATCGAAGCGGTGGCAGCTCACCGCCTCGATGCTCTGGTACGCATACAAGCGAGAGCCGCGTCCGTGTGCTTGACGTCACGTTCCGCTGTCGGTGGAAGAGTACAGACATAGTATGTTTCGCCTTCTTTCCACCAAGCCGGCCACGAGGCAACGGCGACGCACGTAACGCGCTTGTTACGTATGCCAACGNTTTTCGTTGTTAGACTGCGTTCCGATATTCACTGCCAGTAGTGGAAATCTGTAGCACATGTGACGTGAAGTATAGATGTTTAGTATTGGCAGTGAATAAATAAAAACACAACTTTGTAATCTTGTAACAAGACATGATATTAGTGAAATAAAATTTATACATTATATATTTGTCTAAATTATGAATATGACATTTAACAATAATAACAAGGTTTTAGAATATTATATATAATAATTAAATATATATATTTGGTAACATTAATCTCAGTGTAAAACGTAATTAAACTTATCGTACATACACAAAGAATTACAAAAATACTAAGACATATAATATTTATTATGTGAATAAATTACTTTATTAGATTATTTGCATGTAAAATGTAATAATTATCCTATCATATTAAAAAAAAAAAACTATTTGTAAATATGTGAACTAATACATATATATGTATGAAATAAATTTTATGTAATATTTATTATTAGTGCACATTTAAATATTTTTATTTTCTATATTTATAGAAGAGAAAGAGAACTTTATATAAACTTTATCGAAAGTAAAAAACACATCAGAGTTCTCACTTTTGTTGCCAATCGACATAATAGTCTAATATGAAAATATATGTTGCATAGTTTTTTGAAAAAGGGTGATATACAGAACCATTTTTAATTATTACAAAAACAANATGTAATTAAATTATAATACAATGTGTAATTACATTATTTTTGCCACATAAATATTTATGCGAATGCTACTAAGACATATACAGATATATAACATATAACAATTAAATACTTTACGATTATTTACATATTGCAATGGAATTTTCTTTTCCTTCTTTAAATATAGAAAATAAAAATATTTAAATGTGCACTAATAATCAAGAGGCACGGTAGTGCCTCGCACCAAGTTCACGCGCAACAAAGTGGCGCTCGGACTGCGCGAGCACACTGTGCCTCTTATACGCGAGATTCATGCATTTTAGGACTGGGGAGATATTTAATCAGCAATTTTTTAATAACGACTGAATCGATCGACTTCTTTTTGGACTCGTTTGATTCGCGTTAAAAAAATGAAGAAAAAAGTATTCTTGCGTTTTTTCGGTCTGTGGTTTCTGAACGGAGATAATAAGAGATAACCAAAANGTGTGTGTAATTTTATTTCGTTCAGAATTCGTCGTCCCAAATTTTGTGCATCTCGTATGCTTGCTACGAGATGGCGTACATATACGAGAGCGTTGAAAGAAGAAAAAGATAGAAGGCAAAAAGTATGAGTTGGAG
>NW_018023300.1:5504-6815 GCF_002006095.1 Pseudomyrmex gracilis | reverse complement strand
AAACAGAGGCTGCTATGCTACCAGAAATTGCTGCACACAGAAACTATTTTTTACTAATTGCCACCTGCCAGTAACCCAACTAATTCTCCTTCAAGATTGCCTTTTTTATAGGTGAATTATTATAAATATATAAAAAAAGAGNTGTGTTATTTACAAAAGATGGAACTTCGACTATTAGCAAAAAAAACATGATGCTGCAAAGAAAATGGTTAAAAGAATAAAAGGACTTATAATACAAAATGTTAAATGAAGATGAAGATATATCTGAAGTCGGTTNATAATGCAATCAGAATATCATGTAAAATAGAGAGATTCTTTAGATCTGCTCAGCGTAATAATTATTTTAGATAAAACAATAAGGTTTATTTGTAATTTATAACATATGTACATTTTCTACATAAAAAAATTGCATCATAATTGCTACTGCCTGTATGCATATTCAATAAAATGTTTATACATTTTATATCTTTGATATTTAAAAAATTAAATGTCGTAAATATTACATAAAATTTACTTCATACATATATACATAAATATATATATGTATTAGTTCACATATTTACAAATAGTTTTCTTTTTTTAGTATGATCGGATAAATATTATATTTTAAATGCAAATAATCTTATGAAGTAATTGATTCATATAATAAATATTATATGTCTTTTAAGTAGTTGTTTTGTAATTCTTTGTGTATGTTACGTCCTGGACTCCACGGTCCCCTTCTGTTTGGAACCAAACATTAACTAACTTTAAGATTTGCGCTTTAGAATTAATTTTTAAGTAACAATCCTTGAGCAGAGAACAGAGGACCTATTGAACTAAGATAAAATCCGTATCGCAATTTTTTATCTAATCACTTTTACCGACTTTCAAATGAGTATCGGTCAATTAATCAACTAGCAGCCCGAATGTTTAGTTCACGAATATAAACTTAGATAATTTAGGCGATCCGCTAATCTCTAGCAAGGAATGTTCGGGCACCGAAAGTGAACAGGAAGTTGCACGTGCAGATAACAAAATTTAAGCAAATGTTAAGGAAGTCAGAAAGAATGATTGTCGATGATTGGTCCTCTCGCCTGATCGGATTAGCAAATGNAAAGATCGACATTTTAATCAGTAAAGAGTGGGAGAGTAAAATCTAAAGACGATTGGCAAAAATCAGAAGGGTTTACGCCCCGAGATNATCATATATAAGGCGTTGGAACACCGGAGAGAACTCTCTCTCCAGAACGCTCTTCAGAGCTCTCTCCAGAACGCACTCCAGAACGCACTCCGAACTTCATAACCAGCATTACGATTATTAACTCAGTT
>NW_018023300.1:2640-3919 GCF_002006095.1 Pseudomyrmex gracilis | reverse complement strand
CGATCGTAACCGTAGGTCAGGACGTAACAGCACATTAGAAATTTTGGGGGCTCGTCCGGGATGAAAAGTGCAATCGAAGAGATACAGGAATGAGTACGAGGTCCATGTCGGAGAAAGATGAGATAAATAAAGCTTATAAAGCTGCTATTGATTCAAAAACTCAACGAAAAGTATCAAGGCCAATAGCCACTTCTACGCCAGAACCATCGATAAATCCTTTGCGTGTCGATCCTGACGAAACCATTACCAATCCATTCACTTCTCCGGTAGCAAGAAAATCAAGATTCAGTGACACAGTCATTGACGAAACTGTCGTTAGTCCTTCTGTTTCTTTTGCTGGTGAATTAGAAAATAATACATTGATAATACCCGGTGATAGTAGCGTTTCGCGAGATTTATATAGTACAAAAGTCGAAATCATGACTCATCCAGCATCTAATCCGTTTGCCACTCTCAAGTACGCAGTGGAATCCGTGCCTTTTTTTGATGGAACAAATATTCCAATTAATTATTTCATTGAAGGGTGCGAGGAAGCAAAGTCTATGCTTCCAAAAGAAATCGAGAGTCAATTTACAAAAGTAATAAGAACTCGTATCGTAGGTGAAGCTCGTCGTACNATACAAGACGAAAACTTTGACAATATCGCGCAACTAACGAAATTTCTAAAACGAGTGTATGGCTCTCCTAAAAGCGTGTACCAATTACAGGGGGAGCTGGGTTGCGTTTACCAGAAAGGTAATGAAGACGTGATTACTTACGCGAATAGAGTAAAATCACTGGGAAAACAGATATTAGAAGCATATCAGGGTACTAACGAGGGGTTGCATAGTCAAAGTGTGAAGGCAGAATTAGAAAAGGACATGTGCAAATGTTTTATACGGGGGTTGAAACCAGAAATCGAACAGAGTGTTTCTCGAAACCTGGATGTTCACGAAACGGTGGCCGATGCATTACGAATAGAAAGAGAGTTGCAGACAATAAGCGACATACGGCAAGGCAATCACGGAAACTCGAGTGTTAATAAAGAAAAAATTTCTGATAATAAACAAGAAATTTGCCAGATTTGCTATAAGGAGGGTCATGTGCGGGAAGCTGCCGAAAACTCGGGCTGTTTTCCCAAGATAATCGCGTTAATTTAAGTCCTAAGATTTTAATTTGTCAAATTTGTAAAAAACGAGGTCATAGTGCTGAAAAATGTCGTCTCCGAGAACCGCGAACGCGTCAAAATATAAACGTTGTACAAGAAACCCGCGTTGTTTGTCAGTTGTGTTCGAGAGCA
>NW_018023300.1:0-1573 GCF_002006095.1 Pseudomyrmex gracilis | reverse complement strand
AATCCCGAGGTTAACGTCGGGTATTTGCCAAAATTAAAGCTGGCACATGGTATCTACTTGGGAGATACTATAGTAAAGAATGTGTCTGGAAAAGCCTATTTAAATGTCATAAGCACACGCGACGACGAGGTCGAAGTCCGAGTGCCGACCTTGCGTCTTAAATCCTTGAGTGAACTATTAAATCCGTGCGACACAGACTCCGAGTGTGCCTCAGACACGCGTGAGCCCTCTCATGTTGCACCGAACGAGACCCGCACTTACGAGTGTTTACGCCGTAACAGCCAAAATATTTTGTGTGGCGGCGATCTTATTAAAAACGAACGTAAGGTATTTTTAAGTCTACCTAACGAGGAAGATAAAAATAAAAGAAGAAATGATAAAGAAAATCAAAGTATAAAAAATGATTTTAAGGAAAAGTATGAGTCAAGTAAAATTAGCGGTGACCCTGAAATCCTTGAGGAGGAACATTATCCTGTCTTTTCCAAAATCTTTGGTGGGGAAAGTAACCAAACCTCACCTGTAAATGATCCCGTGACCTGTGAAGGGGAAAGTCCCCATGTTCTTGCAAAAATCCATGGAGAGGGAAGTATCCAAACCTCTCCTGAATCCTTTGAATCCGTCGATTGCGAGGAAGTAAGTAACCAAACTTTACTACGCAATTCGACCTCTTTTGATAAAAATNAAAAAGGGAGAAGTTTTACCTCCCTAAAAGATATAAAATTTCCAAGGGTCGGGATAAAAGAATTTAGTGAACAAAATAATAAAGAGAACGATTTAGTCACTGCTGAGGAACTCATTGAAAAATTAAAGCAATTTGAATCTAATACTTCTAAAAGATTTTTGCAAAATAAAGTCTATGTTAAACCTTCTCCTAAAGCGATGGAATCTGCTCGAANTAAATCGGAAGAAATTATCGATAAATTCATGAGACATAGAAAATCTAAATATAAAATGGAAGAATCTAAAGAAAATCAGCAAAAAGCCACTTGTAACGCCGACCCGCCTTCTAACGAAGTAGCCTTCTCGAATTACAGAATAGAAAAATGCCTAGTAACGACTAAAGAAAACTCGTTTGAAAACCCCGATAGATTCTCAAGAATCGTAGAATTGTTACGAGTCGACCATTTAAATAACCAAGAAAGAAATAATGTTATAAATTTAATCAAAGATAGTCAAGATAGATTTCATATTCCCGGAAAACCGTTAACCGCGACTCACGTGCTTCAACATAGCATAAAAACAGTAGACGAACAACCAATAAATACTCGTCAATACCGATTTCCTCAACTTCATAAAGACGAGATAAACAAACAAGTAGAAGAATTACTAAACGGAAAAATAGTAAAACCATCACAATCACCCATATAATACGCCCATATGGATAGTGCCTAAAAAAGAAGATTTGCAGGGAAATAAACGTTGGAGGATGGTGNTAGATTTTCGCACATTGAATGAAAAAACAATCGGAGATGCTTATCCATTGCCTAATATCGTGGATATTCTAGATCAGTTAGGAGGAGCTCAGTATTTTTCTGTGCTAGATTTAGCATCTGGTTTCCATCAAATAAGAATG
>NW_018023299.1:6763-13458 GCF_002006095.1 Pseudomyrmex gracilis | reverse complement strand
CAAAGCCATGGTCTTAACCTACATAGCGACACTGAAAATCTTGATAAATCATACTTACCAATTGTTGATAATACACATTAATAGTCGCTTGAGCGTTGATAGCGGCTTTGACTTATATTTAAACCGCTGTATACTGCTGCCTGTTCTCAGTTACTTTAATATTCTATATTGTAATCATGTGAATTGTATAAGTTTTAATTTAAGAACATCATATTTATGTGCGTAATCATGTGATAATTTCCATCTGCAGTGTTCTGTAAGTTGTTAATTTAAAATTTTATGAATCTAACAATTAAATTTTTAATTTGTAGATATATATTGATAAAGGCCTAATCTAAGGCCGAAAACGTTCTATGTTACCTGCTTGAATAAAGTAATGCATCTATCATACACACGTTATCACCAGTGTTTTTGCTTCAAATGGCCATTATACGTTTCCTGTTTTATAAGAATTTATTGAAGCTTACTACACTCCTATTCTATTATAATAATAGGTTAAAATATTTACTATTGAGACACATAATAACTCTGTGAACTTGTTCAGATGAAAAACTGATTATTAACAACAATAAAAAAATTATATGTATTATATGAGATCTGTCTCTGAATTAAGTCATATAAAATTATAAAATAATTCAATCATTATCATGTCGAACACGAATAAGTTAAAACCGTATTTTTGCTAAAAATGCGGTAAATATTAATACATATACACACGATTATAGTGTAAGTTTTCTAAATCTCAAACTAGTAAGGGAGAAATGTCGCAAGTTACATGTTTGACTGCACAATGCGACCTTCATTATTCGAATTGTTCTATCCGTTTTATTCGGAGTGTACAAATATCCGAATATTCGTTTCCCAGCTATTCGAAATCCGGATACTTTGAAGTATCCGGATTACGAATAGTCAATGACGTCACTATCCGAATGTCCGGATTATTATTTATGCGAATAACCGCAGCTCTAGTTATCTTGCTACTAGGTTTTTATATCATGTAACTGCGACTCTGATATAAGATGTAATACATTATTACGGTTGAAATGAAATGTTTGGAATAATATTAGTAGATTAGTCTTTAAGTAGAATTATATATATTTTACTAAAACAAGTACTGTTTTGTACTTGCAGACTTTTGCCAACTTGGCAGAAATGGATATACTGTTAAGGATTAATGTTGGAAACTGTTGATTATGAAGAGCCCGCTTTGTGGCAAACAATATTCAACACATACCAGATACAAGGAAAAAAGGAAGAATTTTTTGAATTCATACCGTGCATTGGACAATACCAGAATCTAGTTAACTTTCTCCGTTTCCTGGATCGTAACTCTTTATTGAAAAGTATCGGAAATGAAAAAAGAAGTGTTACTGTTGGTTTACTTTTCAATCTTTTTGCTTCGCATTCAAAAACTGAGTTCGCGCTGACGAATATAATATCCGCAATAGAAATTGAAATACTAAGGTACAATTATAATTTTTATATTCATAAAACTTTTCACACAGTACGTATATATATTTACAAAAACTGCATAGTTTTATATAATCGATTTATTATCGGAACAAACATTTTTGTCTTATGTTATAATGTACAATACATATGTTAGTAATTTTACATACTAATCTGTTATTTTTTTGATAGAGACGTGAATATTCTAGCAATAATGAATTGTATTATTAACAACATATATTCAGACGACGACCTGTCGATGGTATGTGATATGATTTTACATATTCCTTGTAGCTATGTATGGCTGCTCTCCTTTTAGGAGACACAGTCGACACAAGTCGACACAAAAGTCATTCTGTCTTCGTTCAGTATTCAGTGAGAAACAAAGACAGAATGACTCTTGTGTCGACTTGTGTCGACTGTATCTCCTAAAAGGAAAGCAGCCTATGTAAAACATACGCTATATACTTCCCCAGATAGTCAAATGTGAAAACTCAATATAAAGCACATTGTATAGCTTAAGTTGCTCGCCAATTGCTGTTGTGTTGTTTTTATTTAATGTAGCAAAAATGTTTTTGTCAATTCAATATCAATATGCTGAGTTTTATTGTCAATCAATTTGTTGTAGCCAATGTTTGTGACAAGTGAGTCAGCAATATGTGAGCAATGATTTTTATTCATAAATTGAGAAAAATAATGTAAGTTTATTGCCGATTAGTTGTTGGGAACTTGCTTTTATTATATTTTAAAAACTGTTGCTGGCAAAAACGTACTGAAAAGAGGATACTCCCTTTTGTTGTACTGCTGAGAACTTATGAGTAATATTTGTTATTGGCAAGTTGCCAACAACTTGCATTCAGTTGGCTATCTGGGTCTTTATTTCCTACATATATACATATGTATTTAAATAAATATAAATATGTAGAACTATATTGTGATCTAGATCCGTAATAATTGTTTTTGGTATAACAAACGAATAAC
The DNA here is from genome assembly GCF_002006095.1 of Pseudomyrmex gracilis. Taxonomy (NCBI): domain Eukaryota; kingdom Metazoa; phylum Arthropoda; class Insecta; order Hymenoptera; family Formicidae; genus Pseudomyrmex; species Pseudomyrmex gracilis. The sequence continues at coordinate 11,028 of NW_018023299.1, read as the reverse complement.
TGTATACTACTAAATGTTGTTACACAATGTAAGGAAATCACACTAAGTAATAATAATAAGAAGAGAGAAGAAGAGCACATACTTTTTTCAGATTAATAACAAATTGTTTTTAAATGAACTGCTGAATATATATTACATGGTAAATACATTTATAGAATATTTAACATATTATATTAATATGGTTTTGAAATTGTGCGTTACTTTTTTTGTTTCTTGAGATACAACCTATTGTTTATATGTAAATTATTAGGTTTTTATTATTTTCATTAAAATTATATTTTGTACCTGTTATACAATTTATACACAAGTATACATGATTTTATTATAAATATATTTTGTACTTTGTTTTAGAAACCATCTGATCTTGATGCCATTACAGAAAAAGTTGAAAATCGTCGTAGTTTCCTAGTTAAAATGCAAAATACACTTTGTTTGAATCCTCAGTATGTTTTTAATTATAAACATATGAGTAAATAAGCTTTCTTTTTAAGATAGTGTATTTATTGTATTTAAACAAAACTTTTTAGTGGAAGTCTACCGATTCGTTGTGTCTAAATCTTGTGTTTGTTTTGTTTAAATAAAATTTATTTTATAATAACAAAAACTATTGATTATGATTAAAATCAGAAATATACGTTTTGGATTTTAATTATTAATAGTTTGCAAAGTGTTAATCATAAAATAAATTTGTTTCTTCATTAAAATACATTATTTATATTACGCGCCGGCTTCTACGTATATGTATATTTAAGTATTGCACACATTAATATAAATATATAAATCTTACGTTAAATAAAGTCAAAGTAGCTAGGTAAAAATTTGTATAAAAATTTTGTATAAAAATTTATACAATGTAAAAAAAAATTGATATTATGCAATGATATCACCATTCAGTGTTATGTGAGAATATAAATTAATAAATCAACAGTATTTTCAAAATTTTAGTGATAAGTTAGAGTTTATTATGTTTGTTTTCTATATAAAAATTGTTTATTCAATTTAGTTATAATAAAAATACTAGTTGCACTAAAAGTTTCTTATTATTGTCTAACATTTGCTTAGTTTTTTACACTTGTTTTCGAAAAATTTCGTTGTGAACACATTTATATGCATATATTTGCGTCTCCCATTTCATTTGCGTCCTGCGTCTAATATAGAACAACGACCTTTAATGTATATTACAATCGCAATTGTCTTCTAGAAACACTATCAATTAAAATCGAAAATGTGAATATGTTACTCTGAGTAAGTCAATAATGATACATAAGTTTTAGCAAAGAAAAGACAGAAACAGACTATCTGATTGTACTTTTTAAGGACCAAAGTATTGATTTTTGCATATTGCGTGCGCATAAGACAGAGAATCAACAAGAGTGTTTCACTCTTATATTTTATTCTGATTTATTGATATTATTATTCTATGCTATATGCAAAATTACCATGTGCCTCTATAATTATGTCACATTTGCAAGATTGATTATTTAAAGAAAAAGGTATCAGAATCGAAACAAACTTATACAATATTTGCGATAGTTTCTTTTATGCGTGAGCAAGTAACAAAAGTAAACACGAGACATTTTATGTTAAATATGTTGTGTGCACAAACAACAATAAAACATAAAACGATGACGAAGTTAGTCGTACTTTTCAATCAATTTGTTAGTATATTCGATGTAGCTTTGTTTCTCTCGATTCTTACGAAATACTCTTTTTCTTGTTTCAACCTTCCCACTTTGCTTTTCTTTTGAAATCCGACAAACTTGTCTGAAATATTGTAAGATGGATGTTGTGTGTGTGCTGTTATGCGTAATTATATGGGTAATATCTACAAGCAATTTCCCTATTTTGTTTATTTTTATAGATTTCATATATGTTTCAATATATAGCACATATATAGCTCAATCTATCGGAGAAGGACGAAATAATGGCGGTGTTTTATTCAAGATTTTATATCTCTCCACTAGAAAGAGATACTAAAACAGTTGTAAACGAAATGAGATAGTTGCCCCTGCGGAAAAAACGTTTTAAACGAGAACCGTGTGAGCGGACGCGTTCTCGCTTGTGGGCATATCCCCACCGCCTCGACAGAACCTACCTAGTAGAGGAAATTGGGTGGAGCGGACGAACGATTCCCCTTACCCCTCGCGTCTGTTAGCTTGTGGGTAGAGCGAATTCTTGTGAGCTGTCAATAGTATTAATATATTATACTGCGTATCCTTTTGGTGTAACTAAAAACCATCTTATTATCATTATTAGTGCAACAGTTCCGAAATATTTCTACGACTATGATACACGTTCTTGATTAATACTAATAAACTGTTTCTTAATTATCATACTTATGTTTGTGTAAAAGCACTTAAAATGAAAATGCACAAGACTAATTTGATTGCGAATATAAACTCCATATATTGTGGAAAAGTCTTCGAGAAACCATAAATCCGACTGTGTATATCTAGCTAGCCAATTACTGAACATTTCTTGTGTTACACTACGTGCTATCAAACATGTTACTTCTTTTTTTTATAATCAAATTTACTTCTGTGTTGTACATAATATGAGCTTCACTGAAAATAAAACCAATACTTGTTACTGCAATTACGTTCTTTTGGTTGTGTTACAGATGTGTTTAGAAGCTCGTATTTGTGTTTTGAGTTATGCATCTCACTTAAAGAGAACATTCTACTAGTTCTCACTTGAGTTATGCATCTCACTTAAAGAGAACATTCTACTATATTTTCGTAATAACTGAAGTTCATTGGAAGTAGCACGTAATTGACATGTGACGATGGTATGATGTTGTCCAACATGTTTTTGATAAGTTTAGTGATATAAAAAAATAAGAGTTTGTGCATATAAAGTGTTATTTGTTATCTCTAATCTGCTTCTAATAGTAACTTTATGTTTTAGTAAAATAATTGTTTCATACACTTTCGGTATAACAAGTAATGCTATCAAATGCGTGACTATTGCAGGTGAGATAGAAAATTCTGTACAGATAGTATTTGGTCCAAAACATTTATGTTCACCAAGCATATTTGATAGAGCTGGTATAATATCGTTATGTTCAATGTGAATGGTAAATCTAGCTTTGGTAGCCGGATTTTCCCAAGATGGAAATATCCATTCCCTTCTGGGAATACGCGTTAAAATCGATAATCTAAAAAAAGGACCATAGTATCACTATTATGTTGTTAATTTACTGTAGATAAATACATTAGTAGATAAGTAGATAAGTTATTACCATATTCTTAAAAATATCTTACTTTACATTAAACATTAAACGACCTACATTAATTTTACAAGTATCTCAATAGGTAAATTGTGGAAATATTGCACAAAAATGACATTATGAATGACGACGATTTCGCAATGATTGAACTAACAATAAGATGATACGCCATAACGCAACAGTTTTGTCAAAATAAAATTTTGCAAATAATATTTGTCAACAATTAAAAAAAGTTGTTATGCATTTCCATAATAATATACATGAATTAATTTGATTTCTTCATTCGCAATTTTATTTCTACATGTTTTAAACATCACATAGGTGACATTTTTTTCTCAATTATTGAACAATTTCTTTTTAAATTTAAGTTTGCAAACATACGGATAAGATGATTCGCCATATCGTTATTGTTTTGCCGAAGTAGTATTTGGAAGTAAATTTTGCAAACAGTTACAAATATTTTATAAAAGATTAATAGGTTTACATCTATTTTTCAAAATATATTTATATAATTGGAAATCACAATTTTTATTCGAGATTTTGTCACATAATTTTATAAATGTTTTCCTATCAGGGTAAAAGTATATTTCAACAGAACTTTAATAAGGTGGAAAAAAGGATAACTGTAGGAAATTGGAGAATAATGATATCGTCACTCCCTACGTATAATCCCGTAACTCCAAAACGCAAATTTTAGAGGAGAGCAGTTTAAAAGTTTAAAGCTTCATATAGTTTCCCTAGTTAAGGAATCTTTCGGTTTTAAATTTTTACCATACTTATGAATATTTTTTGTTAATACTTGGTGACCACAAAGAACATGACTTTCTGAGTGTCCCTATGCAATAAACTGAAAATCCCATATGTAACACTTATGTAAGTATACGTAGGGAGTGACGATATACAGGGTCCGCCACTTAAATCCGGACAAATTTGAATTTGACATTCCCATCATATTAGAATGCAGCAGTAGGTGCTATATGACCTAAAGATAGGTTAGAGACGTCGATAAGACATTAATAACCTTAAAATGGCCGAG
>NW_018023299.1:0-6238 GCF_002006095.1 Pseudomyrmex gracilis | reverse complement strand
CGGATACATTGAGTAAAATGTCTCAGAAAAGATCCCTTAACCCAGCTATAAAGCAGTCTATTTATGTTTTTTCATATTTTCTGTAATAAACAACTTTTTCGAGAAAAAAATTTTTGTCCGGATTTAAGTGGCGGACCCTGTATATTTGCGGGATTATACGTATATTCCCACACAGAACATAATGTCCATTAGAGATCCATGCAACATCCACAGCTCCATCTCCATGATAGATGACGGATGAATGTTTGATGCATATCCATACTGAGGCCACTATAGATATCCATATGAAATCCAATATGGACATTCATTAGATGTATGTTACAGATATAAATTAGATGTTTATTTATTTTTTTCTTCAAAGACTTAATGGATTCTTAAATAAAGATATTTAATTTGCTTTTTATTATTTAAATAACTGACCATTTATTATCGCATAAAAAATATTTATATAGCTCCGTGCGACATTTATCTCCATGATGAATGACACAGATAGACGTGTAATAGATAGTTCATATAAAATCCATTATTATTTTTGAGAACTTAGTAAATTATAAAGAGTGTATTTACCATATCTTTTTAATATTTTAATATATCTTTTTTTACGCATAAATACCTTTATACATATAATGTATACATATTACATTACATATACAAACAATATATAATTATTATTATATAATAAGAATGATATATATAAATGTGTATCCATATTTTCATACATTATTTGCTATATTATTATTAAGAATTGACTATAATAATCAGTATATGTTAACAAAAAATTTGTTCGCGTTGTAACAATGTACTTTAAATTATAGTTAATAATAAGAAGAGAAATATTTTTATCCAATGTTGCAGGTACATTGCACTGCAATATTTTTAATAAAATAATAATCAAAATAAATAATAAATAAAATGTGTAAGATAGCTTGAGAATAAGTAGATAAAAATAACTACATTTTAGTAAGAAACAAGTGGTCTCGCGGACTGATTGTGAGTGCAGGGGCTGCGAATATGGATGTCTTGAGTTCTCAAATCCCACCATCACCTTTAGGATTTTTTCCAGGTATCTTTTATCGAGTTAATTAGTTGATCAGCAAACTGAATCATACTTCCAAAGATGAATTCGAGTGAAATTTCGAATTAATCTCTCTTTCACAAGGCGATGTACCATTGGTTTTTTTTTTTTTACATATATCATCGTAATATTACTGTGATGCATTTTGGCGAACATTTTAATTACTGTTATAGTACATTAATATTGTGGTAATATTTCTACTATATATTAGAGTGCAATATTGCATTGGAAAAACAATATTATTGTGATATTGCAGTAATATTATGTGCTATGTGGGATGTCTACTGGCATATCCATGACTGTCTATCAGTCATCTAAAAGAACGTCCATAACATATCTACTGTATCTCCATGGATTACCACGAAACATCTATGGAATACATTCATTAGACTTTCTATAGATGTTTGAAAAGTGAACTCTAGATATCTAATGGATATCTGCTAGAGGTAACATGAGCATCCATTAGATGTTTCCAATTTCCATCATGGATGTCTAATAGATGTCCATTGGAGTGTTCTGTTCTGTATGGGTATCAGAGTTGTTAGTTGTATAATACATTGAGTATAATACATAATCTTATAGATGTATAAAATACGTATTATACATTGGCAGTTTTTGACATGTAAAAAAATGGCGACACATATACAATTATTTCGTAAATTACAATTTTAATTTTGTACCTTTTATACAATTCTTTAGTTTTTGATTTTAAATTAGTATAAATTAATTTTTAATATTAAAAAAAGTTACTTATAAAATATTTACAACTGGAATAAGATAAAATTGTAAAGCAAAAAACAAGCAATGAGCGAGAAACAATGAAGAAACAAGCACATTGATGACCATTGCAAAACGTGAACATTTAAATGTCAAAATAAACAAAAATTATCTTAATATAGTACCTTAGTAAATTATTATTATTTCTGCTAATGTAGGACAGGAAATAATAAAAAAATAATTTTTTAAACATAAGTAAATTTATTAATTTTACAAAGCAAACTGTGTTACATCAAACAAACTATATCCAAAAGAAGATAACCTTTAAAGTTTACGTTATCTTTAAAAAGAAACTTTTGAAGCCATTAAAGTGGCAGTTACTGCATGTTATTATAATTTAATAGTTTCTTCATATCTATAGTATCTTAATATAGTAAAATACTCATTAGTCATACATATGTCATATACAGGGTGATGCAGAACATCCTGAATAAGATACAATGTAATATACTTTTTTGACATTTTTATACATATTATACCTACTTTTATACGTGTAACGTATAAAAGTATTTTATACATACAGTTTAACAATCCTGATGGGTATGCATGTATAAAATAATGTTTCATTATAAGAAGACCGTAATATTAAAAATTAAAAATCAAAATTAAATTACATCAAATTAGTTATTAAGATTGTATAAATTTATATTTGTAATATTTATTTAATTAATTATTCGCTCTTTGCGACACGAAATATATGTTTACATAGTAAATGCAAAAAGGTAAAACATCTTTGATTAAGTAAAAGAATGTAACAAAAAATAAACTTTATATTAAAACGTTATTATAAAATATCGAGAATAAAAACTATTCTAAGGATCCTAAACTGAATCTGTTTTATCGTTTGAACTTACGGCTTATGGCGTCAGATTGTAGTAATAATTCTTTATAATTTTTAATATAAAAAGTTATGCAGTTTGTACGTAGAAAACAAACTGCGTCTCGTTTTCGGAACAACATAAAGAACAATATAGAGCTCTCAGAAATGTTTTTAGAAGTGTAAATAGTGTAAATAAATAGCGTTAGTGTAAATAAATAGTGTGAAATGATGAATAAATAGTGTGTGTATTCCAATATTGTTCTGAAAATATTCACGCACACTATTTATTCATACTAGGCTTCTAAACGAATCTCTGAGAGCGCTATATTGTTCTTTATGGTGTTCAGAAAACGGGGTGCAGTTGATTTTCTACGTACAAACTGCATAACTTTTTATATTAAGCGAATATTACTACGATCTGACGCCAAAAGCTGTAAACTCAGTCGGTAAAACGACGAAGTTCGAAATAGTTATATTTATGATACAATATTATATTAATTAAATGTTCTCAATTAAAATTGAAATAAAATATTAAAGTTTTAATAATACTTTTATAATAATATTTTTGTTAGTTTGAAGGGGTTCTTAACGGTATTTTAAAATTGTCCGGTAGTAATTGGGCAAGTGTGAACCATTTGCAAGGTGTTTTGCAATAAATAAATCTGCTAATTTGGTTTTCCAAACGTTTCGACTTTATTTTTAACCTTCTTCAGTGAATTTCTGTATAAAATTTTATTTTTTACAAACTTTGGATTGTTTTTTACAAAACATTGGATTGAATTTATGAATACTATATTAACAATTCAATATCTACCTTTGATAGAAGGTGACTTCCTCCTGATTTATCGAATGACGAACATTTTAGTTAAAATTGTGTGTGTCAATTGTAAAATTTGATCTGTTTACTATGTGTGAGTCAAGAGTTTCGTCACTACTGTGTCACGAAGGTTTAACAGAATAAATACACACACACACACATGTATATCTGTATATCACTGTCAATATATACATGTATTTATTCTGTTAAATCTTTGTTCCTGACACAGTAGTGACGAAACTCTTGACTCACACATAGTAAACAGATCAAATTTTACAATTGACACACACAATTTTAACTAAAATGTTCGTCATTCGATAAATCAGGAGAAAGTCACCTTCTATCAAAGGTAGATATTGAATTGTTAATATAGTATTCATAAATTCAATCCAATGTTTTGTAAAAAACAATCCAAAGTTTGTAAAAAATAAAATTTTATACAGAAATTCACTGAAAAAAGTTAAAAATAAAGCCGAAACGTTTGGAAAACCAAATTAGCAGATTTATTTATTGCAAAACACCTTGCAAATGGTTCACACTTGCCCAACTACTACCGGACAATTTTGAAATAATTTTATACTCACCATTCACATTATTAAATAATCACATTATTAATATTCACACATTTGTGACATATTTTGTGGTATTTTGTATCATTTGTTGTATTATATGTATATATGTGTATATATATAATAATATAAAAAATATATATATATGTACACATTTAAACATATTTAATTGAAAATTTATCGAAAACTACTGTCTGTACGCACATATGTGTGTGTAAAAAGATAGGAAAAACAACGAAAGAATAATTTATATAATTTTACAGTAATAATGTCGATACTATTTACAGTAATTATATCGATATTTGATGCTTTCTCGATGTGTTGTATTAACATTCAAAGATGTTTTCCGACTTTGAACCGCGTTAGTGTCAGTTTTATGCCGACGTTTCTTGAACATTGCAGTTTACTTCATCAGAGTTTCAAGAGTATCAGGCTGTTTTTATTAAACAATTCTTATCACAACCACATTAAATGGTTTTTGTCAGAATTATATTAAACGGTTCTATTTAAAACCACATACACATATTGAACAGTAGAACATTTCTGCGCGCGAAACTTATTTATAAAATATAAATCGGTATGATTACTGTAAAATTGTATAAATTACTTTTTTGTTATCTTCTCCTACCTTTTTACATAGACATATGTGCATATAGACACAGTAGTTTTCGATAAATTTTCAATTGAATATGTATAACTGTGTGTATATGTATACATATACATAAGTCATAAATGATGAGTATAAATAATATTATTAAAACTTTAATATTTTACTTCAATTTTAATTGAGAACATTTAATTATAATATTATATCATAAATATAACTATTCTAAAACTGTCTTAATATTTTTTATTCTCGATATTTTATAATAACGTTTTAATATAGTTTATTTTTTGTTACATTCTTTTACTTAATCAAACATGTTTTACTTTTTTACATTTACTATGTAAACAAGTATTTTATGTCACAAAGACTAAATAATTAAATAAATAAATATTATAGATATAAATTTATTCAAACATAATAATTAATTTGATTTAAATTAATTTTTCATATTACGATCTCTTCTTATAAAACATTATATTTTATACATGCATATAAAAGTGTATAAAAATAGGCGTTGTATTAACGCCTATTTGCACGCACTGTTTGCTGTCGAATTTTAAAGTAAAGAATTTTGTTCTTATTAAGAGGATACTGGATACCGACTATAGAGACCTGTAAACCGACGTTTCTCTTAAGTCCTTTGGAGTCGTATTTACTGCATCAAATCTAAAATGCTTCTACAGAAATAGATAAATAGTGCTAAGGATTGGCGCTTGTTCTTTGAAATGTCAAAATTCAGCATAAATTTTTTCTTATACAGTTTTCTTCTATAACCTCACTATATATTCATATATGTAGAATTATTTCTAAGCTTATGTACATATTTACAATGAACAAGCGCCACAGGTACAACAAAAACGGATCTAATGAGACATTCAGATTATGATATGACTATCTAATTGATGAGAACAACGTCTTAGTGTGATGACAGTATAGGTTATCATATGCTATCATTATGAATGAAAAAAAGAGTTTCAAGAGGCATTATATATCTATTTTCAAAAGCACTAAATAGTTGTTTACATGTATTTGCTTCTAAAAGCACTTTTTATGTAATGCAGTAAAGAAACTTAAAAATTAGAGAAATTTAGGTTTTTAAAACGTCGGTTTACAGGTCTCTATCTAGGCTGCGGTCCGTTTCATGCTTAAGCGCACATTTATCTATAGTATACGTGACATATACTACAGATAAATGCGCGATTAAGCATGAAACGGACCGCAGCCCTAGTTCACAGGCCGGGCTCCAGTACTCTCTTAATGCTCGTACTTATGATAATAACACACGAGCGTTGATAATATATGGATTAAATCTCGAGCCGCTGGCAGAGACCGACGTGTAGTAGCAAGGACAGCCAGAGGAGAAATACTTCCCCTCACGCGTAACGATACGGTGCACTTCTCTGTATATAATAATACAAAGTAGTAAGTAAGGCCGATACGAGCAGCGAGAACCGGGTGGTCGTGTTCAATTAAAGACTTTATTAAGCATAATATACAAACGTTTCGGTCCCAACAATATTGGACCTTCTTCAGTGTATAAAAGTTTGATCTAATAATAGAAAAAATAATAATA
>NW_018023298.1:18247-19081 GCF_002006095.1 Pseudomyrmex gracilis | reverse complement strand
TATCAATATTGCAATGTTTCACTGTAAGATTTACGCAATGTTACTGCAATCTTTTGGTGCTGTATGAGATAGTAATTTTTCTTTTTACATCTAAGTAATTACTGATAAAGATCTAAATTTAAGAATCGAAACATTTGACTACATATTTATAAATTGATAATTATATTTAAGAAAAATCTATACAATATTGGCTTACATTTGTCTTAATATTCTTGATTTACTTTTTCAAAAACCTATTTTAGTTATTGAAACATGTATATGTTTTCTTATATCAAAACATTTAATTAAGAAAGAAATGTAGATTATACCTACCGCTGTTACGTATCCATAACTTCAGTCTCTCATCGAATGGAAATCTAAATAAATGTTCCCCCGTTGAATATCGTCCATTACAACAATTTCTGTAGGCACATCTGTCGTAAATTGTTTCCTGTTTCTGACTCATGTTTCTTTGATATACACTTATCTTTGACACTTAAACTTATTTGAGATAAAAAAACTAATGCACCTCACATAAAATAAACTTTGTATTACACAAAACACTACTTACATATCACTTCGATATATACACATGCATATAATCGAAAGACAAGAAACTAAACTGTCAGCTATCCGCAACGTTTAGCCGACTACAAAGTTACGCGTATTATTATTCCGTTGTCTTCACCAAAACGTTGTACGCGTAAAATAAAACAGGCAGACTCACATGTATTACTTCAAGCGATAGTACATTGTCGTCAAATAATTTGCGGTTGCCGTAGTGTAAACGTTCTTTTTTTGCTGTATATCTCTTACTCTAGCAGCAAGATTTGATGAGATATTATTTACAATACT
>NW_018023298.1:15899-17597 GCF_002006095.1 Pseudomyrmex gracilis | reverse complement strand
TTAAACCGCCTCGTACAAAAATAAAAAAAGTTCAAAATAAATAAAAAATCTTGATTTACCATATTCGAATTATTAATACATTCTCATCAATATATACTATGGTTAAATAATAAAAACAACGCATTCTATGATTAGCGCAGTGAAAGTGAAAAACGCAATCTCCGTCTGATGCAGTGAGATAATAAAGAAATGCATTTTAAGAATGGCACACAAAAATACTTGATAAATGCATTCTGCGTCTGATGCAGTGAAATAATAAAGAAATGGATTTTAAGAATGGCACACAAAAATAATTGATAAATGCATTCTGCGTCTGATGCAGTGAAATAATAAAGAAATGCATTTTAAGAATGGCACACAAAAATACTTGATAAATGCATTCTGCGTCTGATGCAGTGAAATAATAAAGAAATGCATTTTAAGAATGGCACACAAAAATAATTGACAAATGTATTCTGCGTCGGATGCAGTGAAATAATAAAGAAATACATTTTACGTCAAGTGCAAACAAGTATTATATAATATTTCTTTCGTTTACCACNATTAAAAGTCTTGGAACATACATAATATTATTGATAATATTAAACAATAATTAATAACCATGTATAACGCATCTTGTGATATGTTTTATTATTATCAATAATATGCACTTTTTCCAAGACCTCAAATCTCGAAAAGGCATTTCACGTTGTCATACGCAACGATCGCGCACATGTCTCGTGTCTCGCCATATAGCCGGCTTGGTGGGAGGGAGACAAAACATATTATGTCTGGACTCTTCCAAAAGCGCACACGGACGACGGTTCTCGTTTGTGTGCGTACCCCCACCACCTCGGTACTCTCGGCTCTCGGGCCTCGGGCTTGCAATTGCCTGCTCGATCCTCGATTGCTATGCTCTGCAGTCTTTCACGAGCACCGATCGAGCGCGAGACGGTTACGTGCGCGATAGTAGTGCGGTTTGTTTGTTTTGTTTTGTTTTTTTTTGAGTGTGTCGTTACGGTATTTGTCATTTTTTATTTGGAAAGAAAGAGAATGAGTTCTGGTAAGTNTAAAGCCGCTAATATTTGTATAAATTATATTATAAATTAAATAGAAACGTGACTTTATAGTACATGTTGCTAATATAAAATTTGTTTGTTGCAGTCGGAAGTTTGTCGCAGTCGGACATTTTAGAAGTCTCGTCGCAAGAAGACATACAGGAACAGGAAAAAAGTGGAACAACGCAAACGTAAGTGTGTGTGTGTATGTAATTGTATATTACATAGTTTTACAANAATTGTGTTTTATAACATAATTAATATTATCCAATATTTATATTGTAGAGTGATGCAGTGCTCGATAGAAAACGCGAATGAAGGCGAGAGAAGTGATAATGAGGAAAACACCTCCCCTGAAGAAAAACGCAAAAGGGGAGGCAAGAATTTGAAATATAGAAACCGAGTGTAAGTTTTTATTATTTGTTTAAATACGTGCACTCACTGTATGTTACATATATACATTATTATATGTATGTATATATTTTTTATGTTTCAGATTTTACAGCACAAGAGCAAGGAAAGAATATTTATGCGATATTTACAAACAACGTGACGGATGGCGTGGTAGCGGGAGAGGATGGCGTGGTAGCGGAAGAGGATGGCGAGGTAGCGGAAGACAATGGCGAGGCAAAAGAGGGTGGCCTATTATTGAAAATAATAG